>NW_004444013.1:11912985-11934364 GCF_000243295.1 Trichechus manatus latirostris
GGGAACACTGATGAGAAGGCCAAGAGAGAGAGAAAGCCTTCCCCTGGAGCTGACACCCTGAATTTGGACTTTTAGCCTAATTTACTGTAAGGAAATAAACTTCTCTTTGTTAAAACCATCCACTTGTGGTATTTCTGTTGTAGCAGCAGTAGATGACTGAGACAGGAGCCTAGCACTTAACTGTTTGTGCCACCCAGGGACTCTTAGTATGTGCATGTTGTTATTGGGTGCCATTCAGTCGATTCGACTCATGGTGATGCCATGTGACAGTGGAGAAATGCCCCATAAGAGTTTTCTAGGCTGTGATCTTTATGGAAGCAGATCGCCAGGTCTTTCACCCATGGAGCAGCTGGGTGGGTTTGAACCACCAACCTTTCGGTTAGCAGCTGAGTACTTGACCATTGTGCTACCAGGCCTCCTTAGTATGTGCATAGCAGGGATCAAGATGGCCAAGGATCCCATGCTCATGAAACTTACACTGTTAAGTGCAGAGGGGGAGGACAGGTAATCACCAAACATACATGATGTCAGGGAGTTCCTAAGTACTATGAAGAAAACTAAAGCAGGGTAA
This sequence comes from Trichechus manatus latirostris, assembly GCF_000243295.1. Classification (NCBI taxonomy): domain Eukaryota; kingdom Metazoa; phylum Chordata; class Mammalia; order Sirenia; family Trichechidae; genus Trichechus; species Trichechus manatus. Next base: position 11,913,557 of record NW_004444013.1, read on the forward strand.
GAGAATAAAGACCCATGAGTGTGCCATTCATTGTTTTGGTGTAGTGAGGTGTTTGTCTAAAGACTCACCTTTTAAGCACCCAAGCTTCTAGTAGTATAAAAAGTGGCCTTGTCATTGTTCAAAAGGATTAGTGCTATATTATGCTGTGACTTACTTTTAAATTACAGGGATACAAGAGTGAATTGTTTCAAAGCTGGAGAAGAAACACACAAGATTCCACACTACAAAGGCCATACTAGGCAAAGCGCCACATTCAGCCACTAGAGGGCGAAGGCACACAGAAAATACAGGCATGGAGCCTCTAACCCAATCAAGGCTCATCAGACCTCAGGTGGGTGGTTTTGAAAGGTTTCTAGGACTCGATTTCTATACCTTTATGGAGCCCTGGTGGCACAGTAGTTAAAAGCTCAGGCTGCTAACCAAAAAGTCGGCAGTTGAGATCCACCAGCTGCTCCTTGGTAACCTTATGGGGCAGTTCTACTCTGACGAATAAGGTCACGATGAGTTGGAATCACTTGACAGCAATGGGTTTTTTAGTTTATGGAACGTTGGTGGTGCAGTGGTTAAGCGTTCGGCTATGAACCAAAAGTTTGATTGTTCAAATCCACCAGCCTCTCCTTGGAAACACTATGGGGGCAGTTCTACCCTGTTCCATAGGGTCACTATGAGTCAGAATCCAATCAGGGGCACCTAACAACATTCCTCTCATAGGAGTCCCTGGGTGGTGCAAACTGTTAACACAACTGAGGCTAACCAAAAGATTGGAGATTTAAGTCCATGCAAAGGCACCTAAAGAAGGGCCTGGCGATCTACTTCCAAAAAATCAGCCATTGAAAACTCTATGGAGCACAGTTAGTTCTACTCTGACATACAAGGGGACACCATGAGTTGGAGTCAGCTGGATGGCAACTGTTTTATTTTGAATTCCTGTCATAAGAAGGGTTCTGAACCTTTGGCAAAACTGACCAGTTATCACATGGGCTAGAAGAATTCTTGCCAGTCAGTTCTCAGCCAGCTTTTGAGGCTGCTGTCTCAAGCTAATCACAGGGACGAAAAGGGGCTCGCTGAGGTGCTGATTACTTAATAGGTAGGGAGCTCTCTGCTGAGCTTTACCAACATCTGCTCATTTAATCCTCATGGAAACCCCGAGAAGCAGAAGTGGCTCCATGTAACTGAGGGCGGACAAGGCTCATGCTAAGCCCAAGGTCACAGAGCTGTAAGTGTGGGGAGCCAAGACTCTAACACAAGTGTGACCCCAAAGTCTGTGCTGTCTTAGGGTTCCCATAAGTCACCTATGATTTCTATTAAAAGATCAGTTTGATTTTTCCAGGAAATGGCCCAAGTGACACAGTGGTTAAAGTGCTCAGCTGCTAACTGAACGGTTGGTGGTTTGAACCCACCAGCCATTCTTGGAGACAAAGATGTGGCTGTCTGTTCCCATAAAGATGACAGCCCTGGAAACCTTGGGGTGGTTCTACTGTCTCCTACAGGGTCACTGAGCCAGAATCAACTTGAATGCAACGGGGTAGCGCCTCTTTGAAAGGCTGGGCTGGCTCTTCTCTATCAAGGCGTTTCCACGTGCAAGCTTTTTTTTTCCCACCTATTTCTCTCTCCACCACAAACTGTAAGGAGGCAGGAAACACTGTGACTGAATTGGGCAGGGAACAGACTGGTGTCTGTATCACTTACTGGGCAAGTTAGTTAAGTTTGCTTTATTTCTCTTCACGCTTTCTTTAAAAAATTCACACAAATAAAAAACACCTGGATAAAAAGTATTAGTTACCTGATAACCTTTATTCAGGAAGTGAAAGTTAACTATGAAACAGTGCTTCATAAGCCATGTTACACAAGGCTATTGTTTCCAAAGTGGGTGAGGGTGTGCCCCAGCCCCCACACCCCAACTGAGGCATCCTTCTTACTAAGGTGCCATCCTGGGTTGACCACAAAACTTGTGGTGATGTCTTAACCACTGTCATTTTTACTTGGGCAGAATGACTAAAAAAGGCATTGGTACTTCATACATCAGGCAACAACTAAGGGCTCAGATCCTTGCTTTGTGCATTGTGCTCTCCAATTGGACAGCCCCAGCTTGGGCGTGATTTACATGCACAGAAACAGGTTAAGACCCCCACCCCACCCCACCTCCAGGCTGGGCAGCAAGTAGCTGGCTCCACTTACTGAGACTCAGAATCTTCCAAGGAGGATGAAAGCAGATGACAGAAACTAAACCAAGACTAGGATGCTGGAAAGGGAGCTACTCTGACGTAGGAAAAAAAAAAACAAACAAAAAACCACGAGGCAAAGGGGGAAAAGGGAAATAAAGACAGGTTAAACTGTGCAGTTACGGCGCCAATCTAGAAAGACACTGAGACACACTAGATAAAAACAAAACCCATCCAACTCCCTTCCTCCTAAAGATATTTTAATGCAGAAAGCAAAAATACTATATCCTTCTTGTAGTAAGCACTGTTAGTACAGGCAGTTCCCTGGGTTATGAACAACTTCCGTTCCTAAGTCTGTCTTTAAGTTGAATTTGTACGTAAGTCGTAACAGTTAGGTATGGTTCGTATCTAATGTCAGTCAAATGTTTGTCTCAGTATACAGGCAGTCCCTGGGTTAGAAATGTAGCAGGCTCTAAGGAGGTTGGTTTGTAAGTATGGTTGTACATTAGTCAGACACTCGTAACCCAGGGACTGCCTGTATTCAACACTTTAACATTATGGTGCATCACAAAAAAACAAAGTCATGTACTTCTGGACAAATCAAAAAAAAAAAGAAAGTAGCAAATCAATATAATGGCAACATGAGGAGGTAAAAAATCTAGTATTTCCATAAAACACAAAAGGTTTTACAGATTAAGTGGACTTTCAACGTCTGCACCTCTATGGAGCTTTTGTTGCCAACTGAAAAAAAAAAAGTCATCCTAACACAGGCTGTTCCAAAAGCCTAATTCATAAACAAAGACAATTTATTCTACGTTTAATAAAATGTTTATTTAGGATGGTAACAAAAATCATGCAAGAGCTCAGTAAAAAAATGAAAACAAAAAACAAAACAAAGTAAGAATAAGGAATGGTAATTGGTGCTGCCGGTTGGGGGAAAAAAAATTGTCTATCATTTTACTCCCCGGAAGTGATAGGAAGAGCCATTTGAATCTGAGCATGCATGGTTGTAGTATTCTCTTAGAAAATTATGTGATAAGTACTTGAGTTCCTTTCCTCAGGGGAGAGCCCTATATCCAAAATAACCATCGATGGCCCTCCCTCCCACACTCAGATGGCAAGCAGCCCAGAACCCCTGCCCACAGAGTTCCTTCAGCACCCTTGGGACAGTCTTGAAGGGATACTTCTCAGCAGGGGAGAGGGGCAGGCAACTTTGGTGACCCTTAAATGAGACTCCATCTACATTCAGAATCTTAAAATTTTGGTAATGAAAAAAACGTAAGGCTTGCAAGTCATCCTTAGCAGCCTTAACTGTAGTGTTGTGACGTCTAAGAAAGGCTCTCCATGTCAGGTGGTGATCAATGTGAACACATACACCAAACTGAACATAGTGTCTCAGATTTCAAACAAACATAACTCATCTTTTGGCAAAAAATAAATATAGTGGAATGCAAGTTTGATAGATGGAAGAATATATAATCTACCAACTGTCGAGTACAATTTCATTACAGACACAAAGAATCAACAATTTGAAAGAATTTTTTAAAATTAAAAAAAAAGGTTTGCACTTATTCCTCACAAAATCTTCACTTTTGGAACTACCCCAATTGAAGCTACATACTGAATGTATTAATACAGCATTAAGTTTCTTTGTGTAAAAAAATCTTTGTACATAGTAATAAAAAAAGATAAGGCAAGATGCATTAAACAGAAACTTTCTGGTTCTTTTCCTCTACGTTCTTACAGAGCCACTGACGACTATCTGCAATAAAGAGTTAAGTTTCTGATTTTCCGTATCAAGCATCTTACACCTTTGCTGTGGTAAGAATTCTGTCCGAGCACCCTGAAGGACAGATGCTGGCGATGATCTTTGGCACTTACGCTGGCAAACTTAGCTTCTTTCCCTTGAGCACTAGAATTTTAAAGAGAGAAAGAGAAAACAAAATGTTACTGATGTTGACAATTTCACAGTTATAAAATTACTTCCTTCTTCCCATTCTCACACAAGACTCCATAATAAAGTACAAGGAAAATAAGCTTCTGGCAAGCAGCGGTCACTTGACTTTGATGTCAATAAACAAAGCCCTCTGAAATATAAAGATATGAAACAGGATTTGTGAAGTTGTATCTTGGCAGAAGTCAGCACCGGCCAAGGTGGTCCAGGGCTCTGCATCCAGCCACCAACAGCTGTACCTTCATGAGGCTAAAAGCAGTTGGGGGCCCAATGGAGGGGCCCTGGGAAGATGAGGTCCAGAATTCATAAGGCCCACAGACAGAAAATGTCGTGTGCACACATATTGGTATTAATGTGCCTAGATGCCACAGCCGTTGTATTAAAAAAAAAAAAAAATTCATCTGAAAGCATCACTAAATTCATTCATAGCAGCTTTTTGTTCTGATACCATGACTCCTCCCAGCAATCAACATATATTAAAATATAACTGTTTTTATGTAGGAAAGTCTATGAAATTTTTGAACATTAAAAAAGAAAATGTGTACGCCCTTTTACCCAGCAATTCCATAACAGGAATTTTACTATATAGCAGGGATTCTTAACCTGGGATCTATGGTTGGGTTTCAGGGGCTCCTGAATCCCCTAAAAACTATATATAAAAATTTGTGCACACATGCATGAATATGGATTTTTTTCTGGGCAAGGGCCACGGTTTTCATTAGATGTTATAAAATCCATATGTCCTATACTCATATAAATGCAAAAATATGCATATACAAGGATGTTGATTTAAGCACTGGATTGTAATAGCAGCTAATCAGTAACAGCCTGCATACCGATGAACCAATGAAAAAATAAAGCTACAGCAAAAGAAAAAAGAGGCACTTATATTCCAAAAGACTAGAAACCTTGATCTAGAATTTTATTTGACTACCATTAAAATATTTTTCTGAAGCCACTTCTGCTTTATAGACAGTGCCAGACTGAGAATGTATTAGACCAGGAGCTGGGGGAGCAAGCCCCCAAGAGCATGTGATTTTGGGAAGAAGACAAGCAGGCTACAGCCCAGTGTACCTTTTGTAATGTACAAATAGAAGAAGTCGCAGTATAGAATGGTCTGGACTACGCCGGCCACCACAGCAATGAGGTCAAAGAAGCCCTCAAAGTAGAAGCGCCAGATCCAGTTGACAAGATACAAAGCGCGGTAGAGGCCCAGGAAGAACAGGTAGTGGGTAGTGATGGTCTCCGCCTCCCCGGTCTTGCTGATCATAAAGAGCTGTGGGAGGATCGCCACGGATTCCAGATAGATGGAGAAGGTCCACAAAATCTGTAAGGCAGAGAGCAAGCTCTGGTCAGACGCCAGTGCCCACCATGGGTTCACAGCAAAGTCTCTCGCTTTACCAGCCTTGTGGAGCAGCATACAAGCAGCAGGTGCCTGGGGGTCTGGGCAGCTTAGCAATTTAATAAATCACAAAAACGTAAGCAACATTTATGAGAAATGGGCACTGTCAAGAACAGGCTGAGTGACCCAGACATCTCTACCTCTTTGAGTTTTCATTACCTTGTCTCCCCAATGTCTCATTCTTCTCTGTATAATTTTCTACGAATCTACATATAGGTTGTTTCTCTTGGATAAGTCTAAACCTGGGATCCGGAGTCAACCCTGCTTCCTGCCAGGCTCAGCAACATTGATAACTAGGTTCCTTCCACTCCCTCACTGCTGTTGTCCCTCACAAGCAGGCTACGTCTTTCCCTTCCAGACTACCTAAATATTTTCGTTATTTTTCTTACTCTTTAATATTTTTGGTGTGGTTAAATCAAAGGGTTAAGAAGTTTGGAGTTGTAACTATGCGGACTCTCTGTCCAACATGGTATTTTATTTTATTCATGCTGGCAACAGAAGGACTTGCAAGTAGTCCTTGAAGAATTTGTTAAAAGCCAAGGCACTCCTAGCACCTATCAGACAACCAGGAGCAACGTGGTAACGTAATAAACCCCAGGTTCGCAGAGAGCTCACCATGAGGGGAGGAAAGGTGCACAGCAGCAGCCGCTGCACGGCTCAGTGCTGGCGCACCATGCAAACCACCTTCCCGAAGGTGAAGAGTATGACAAGGCTGCTTAGGAGAGTCTGAGAGACACTATTAATGTGAGATATCCACACACGAAGAGGAGACAGAAGTAGGGTCAGAGCAGCAAAAAGACCAAGTTCTTCAAACACTCGGACAGGCAGGGCACTGTGGCACCAGAGAAGTCAAGACAATGAAAGACAGTTTCAAGTTCATATTCTGAAGGAGTCAGGCAATAACCTGTCAGCAGGCACCCAAGAACCTGACTGGGTGCTTAGCTCTTGTCTGTGGTTTTTTATACCCAATAGTGTATGCTGCACCAGAAGCTTGCCAAACAAAAGAAAGCAAAACAAAAACATACATTATCTGCAAACAGGTCTACTTCCCTAGGGCACCAGACATGGCCACTAAATACCTCTTCACTAACCTCGAGAGGAGAGAAATCATGATTGACTAGAAATGAGAGGCCTCCCACAGGGACCACCAGAAACTCCACTCGGAAGGTATCATGATTTCCATCATAGGTCGCCTTAAATTTCATGTAGATCAGGTACACGGTGGCATAGGAGCAAGCAATGTAGATAAGCTAGAAACAAAGGAAAAACACCAGGTCATCAATACCTTGCAGTTGCTCCAATTCCCCCAGCTTTCCTAAATCACCCATGTATTCAGAAAGGAGAGATGCTTTCCTTTTCCTGCCTTAGCTTTACTTATTTACTTTTGTATTTTTAAATTTCAATATAATAAAATTCACTTTTGGGGCATACAGTGCTGAGTCATATAACCACCACCACGATCAAGACACAGAGAACAGTTCCATCACCCCAAAGAGTCCCTCACGCTGCCTGTTTGTAGTCAAACCTTCCCCCTGGCAATCACTGATCTGTTCTCCATCCCTACAGTTCTGCCTTCTCCAAAATGCCATAACAATGGAATCATGCAATACGTAGCCTTATGAGTCTGGCTTCTTTCACTCAGCAGAATGCATTTGATATTCAGCCATGTTGTTGCATGTATTAAAAATGTTTCTTTTTATTGCTGAGTAGCAGTCCACTGTGTAGCTATATCACAGTTTGTTTATTCATTCAACAGTTAAAGGACATTTGGGTTTCTTGTTTTGGGGGATGATGGATAAAGCTGCTATGAACATTTGCGTACAGGTTTTTGGATGAACGTAAGTTTTCATTTCTCTTGAGTCAATACCTAGGAGTGAGATTGGGTCAGATGTTAAATGTAAGTTTAACTTTATAAGAAACTGCCAAAGAAATGTAATTTTAATCTCATCTTAAACTGTTATACAGCAGCGTAAGAAAAAAATGAATGCAAAATTCAATGCAGTTCAAAACCAATGCACTTCCTTCCCACATGAAAATATTTCTTAACTAGTGCTTTTCTAAATAAGGTGAACAATTCATATTAAACTTTGCAATGATGGTTTTTATTTAAATTGTGTTACTTTAACACAAACATTCAGGTTGCTGCCTACAAGAAGAGTGATTTTGTGCACAGATCGGTCCAGCTGCTCACGGGCTTACAATTAATTACGTGTTCTTTCACACCATGTACTCATCTGACCCCAAGGATAGATCTGATATTCTGAAATTACACCACTTTTAAGATTGCAGAATTTTAGGTCGGAGCACGAAATGGCAGGCTGAGCCCCTGAGAAAAGAGAATTAGGGGTGTGCTGCCTACTGCGATCCTCATGCAACAGCTGCACTGCCTGGTGCTACTTCTCCTTAAGAAAGACAACTTGCAAAACTTTATAGGAAAACGTTTGAGCAAACAACTTAACAGGAAAATGAGAACAATCAACAAAGCCCTCATATGCTCCAAAAAAAAAAAAACAGAGAGACATTACACTGTCCATGAGACTTCATCTGACTGCTACCTATGAAGTGGTATTCATAAATGAATAGTCAACATGGTATTAAAATTGTTGGATCATACTGGAGAACTACAAACTAACAAGCTAAACAAAAACCTAAGGAACATTAATATTTTATTCTGTTAGAGGAATTCTCTCCACAGATTTATAAATGGTTACCCCCCCACACCCTCAAGTACATGTACACATGTATATGAATAAAATAACATACAATCTACACGTATAAGCAAAATGAACGTACATCTATATACACCCTAAGCCCTCCTCCAGCAGAACACCCAGCCAAGGCACACTACAGCCAGAGGTCACTCATAAGCACCCAGCTGTGGTCAGCTGAGATTACGTCCATTAAGACTTTAGCAGCCGCTGAGGAAAAGCACTTGCTCTTCTCCTCTCACCAGTGCTTGGCATTTGAAGTCAAAAGGCACGAGCACAGAAAACTCAGCTCCCACTGCTGATTTTCTGAGACATTCTCCTTGGAAACTATAACAAGCAAGCAAAAAGGATTCCTCTGAAGACTAGGTATCCTGAGGTGGTGGGCAGATGAGTGCTCACACAGCTGTAATAGCTGCAGTTTAACCTGACTAAGCAACAAGCAGGGGCCTAACCATTTCTCGATTACTAGGCTCCCATCACTGACTTAGTAATGAAAAATGGAACAATTACAGGTAACTCAAACTTGCTTTTTAGGAATGACCATGGCCTCCAACATGGGTTTTATGTACTTTGACCTGTGCTTATAAAAATGCTTTTGAACAGAAAGTGTTGGAGGAGTTGTTTTAAATACCCCACCAATAGGCTTCAGCTTAAATACTACTTTCTTAGGTGTGCCAAAAGGCTAAGTACCTAGAGTAGTGCCGGGCACACAGCTGTTCCATAAACATTTGTAGAATGCATGAATTAAAGAAATCAGATTCTGATGACACATCTTGAGAGCCCCTTATACTTCCATCAGAGCACCTATCACAATTTCATGAATTCCTCTAGCAGTGTGAGGATCTATCTACTCTCCTCCTCCAGACCTGGAGCTCTCCTGCTTGCTTTCCGCCAGGCCGTCCGTGCTAGGGAAGTGCCTGGCTCTGTGGGTGCTTAATGACTGTGAGAGGGAACAGAGGCTCCCTGCCCAGTGCTGCCCCAAACATGAAGTGCGCACCACCATGGTGTACAAGATGTCAGGTGGTACACACAGATTTTGTATTTAAATAGTTACACGTTTATTTTAATGTGAATTAGGAGGGACGCCAAAGCTGTCATGGATACTAATGCTTAAGACACATTAAAAGGTTTTTTAAGAAAAACTGGAATAGGTAAATTACAGTATTGATGTGATCTGAGTATGGCGAAAGTAATAAGGATGGCACATACAGCAGAGGTAGGAAAACTTGGTGGAAAAAAAGAAAAAAAAGGAGAAGCCAATACACAGTCCCTCACACAGAGTAAGATACTGCAAGCCAGGGTCCAAGCTTCAATGCCTTCTTATATACTGACCTGCTGGGTTTCCCTGGGGACCTGTAAGTTCCCATGACCTGAAAATATAAGTTACCCCTCTTTCTTGTAGGGTTATGAAAAGCTTCAATAGATCTATCATCTCAAGGAATTTAGGATGAAAAACATCTCTAAGTTCAAAGTATTTTAACTAGATGCTACTATGAAACAAAAAATATGCTTAGTGATAACTATTCTCAGTTATATGCGCAAGGTGGTCTAAAGGTTTTTAAGTAAAGGATAACATATTTACACATTATTTTTGATGAGTTTTAATTATATACACAGCCAACACCAAACAAAGTTTCCTTAAGTCTGTGAACTACAGATAAAATACACCTTACTGGATGTCATACTATACCTTCATAGATGTATTATATAACGAAATAAATGAAGTAAAAAGATCCAGGTAACGAGTTGTGAAGACCAGTGCAAACAGAAGCTGGCTTTTCCCAGAAATACCTAGAGAAACAAAGAGAAAGCATTAGAAAGGCCTTGAAAGGCCTTCTGATTTCTGTAGATAACTTAGTAGAAGTGCAGACATGGAAAGTGGTAACAGCAGGGTCACAGGCGGATGTCTGGGGGTGACTCTCAGTAAGGAAGAGCGATTGGAGGCTTTCTTTCCCTTAACATTCCTGAACACACTCTCTTTCAGAGGATCAACAACTTGGCTGTCTTGGTATGATGGGTGACTACGGGAAACTGACTTAATCACACCACCTCCAACAGACCAAGATTTATAATGTTCAAATGAACATTTATTTCTCATATGTCACCTGAGGCAGAAATAAATTTATTTCAACAATTTCCGCTGTTAATTAGACAGCATTGTAAGTTGTCTATTACCTTCAGCATCTTCCTTTCAGTTTTAATACCTCCACGGTACAAGTCTTTTGAGGATGGAGTTGGAATCTGATTTAGGAGAGGAGGGACCAAGTGAGGAACACTGGCTCAGGGAAGTCTGACCAGTAACAACCCCTGGAAGTTTAGCATTGACCTCCCACAGTGACTTCTTTGCTGAGGGCAGCATTTACTTGAATATGTTAAGATTTTTAAAAAACTCTGTATCTTAGATTCATCATACAACCAATCTTGTATTAATTAAAGACATTCCTGGATGGTATGGCAATAAGAAAGGAACCCTGGTGGCAAAGTGGTTAAGCACTCGGCTGCTAACCAAAAGGTCAGTGGTTTGAACCCACCAGGGGCTCCACAGTAGAAAAGACTTGATGATCTGCTCCTGTGAAGATTACAGTCTAGGAAACCCTAGGGGGTGGTTCCACTATCACATGGTCGCCATGAGTTGGAATCGACTTGACAGCACACAACAACCATAACATGGCAACAAGAGTGTGGGAACCTGCAACTACAGTCAGTCTTCGAAAACCTTGAAACTGTCTTTTTTAACACCCTGAAACTGTTTCTACCTCCAGCCACCACCCCACCTCCAGAGCACTGGTGTAGTATACTCAGACTCAGCTGGGTAACTTTTTTTTTAAATTGTACTTCAGGTGAAGGTTTACAAAACAAATAGATTCTCATGAAACAGTAGTACACATATTGTTTTAGGACATTGGTTAACAACCCCACAACATGTCAACCCTCTCCCTTCTCGACTTTTTTTTTTTTTTTTTTTTTGTAAAAAAACACATAGCCAAAGATACACCATTTCAAAAATTTCTACATGCACAGTTCAGTGACATCAACTACACTCTTAGAATTGTGCTGTTATTCTCACTTTAGATGAAGGCTTACAGAACAAATAGTTTCTCATTAAACAGTTAGTACACATGTTGCCCTATGACAATGGTTGACAACCTCACAACACATCAACACTATCCTTACTCAACCTTGGGTTCCCTATCACCAGCTTTCCTGTCCCCTTCTGCCTTCTGGCCCTTGTCCCTGGACTGCTGTGCCTCATTAGTCCCATTTGGTTTTATGGGGCTGTCCACTCCCCGGCTGAACGGTGAACCTTGGAAGTGACTTCGCCACTGAGCTAGAAGGGTGTCTGGGGGCCATACTCTCGGGGTTTCTCCAGTCTCCTTTAGGCCAGTAAATCTGGTCTTTTTTTTGTGAATTAGAATTTTTTTCTACATCCTTCTCCAACTCTGTCCAGAACCCTCTGTTGTGATCCCAGTCAGAGCATTCAGTGGTGGTAGCTGGGCACCATGTAGCTGTACTGGACCCAGTCTGGTGGAGGCCTTAGGAGCTGTGGTCCATTAGTCCTTCGGACTAATCTTTTCCTTGTATCCTGTTCTCTTCATTCTCCCTTGCTCCCGAAGGGATGAGACCAGTGGAGTTATCTTAGATGGCTGCTCATAGGCTTTTAAGATCCCAGATGCTACTCACCAAGGTAGAATGTAGAACATTGTCTTTATAAACTGTGTTATGCCAATTGAGCTAGATGTTCCCCAAGACCATGGTCAGCTGGGTAACTTTAAGTCCAGAGTGTGCACACAGCTTCTCAGGCATTTGTATCTGGACAAATATTTATGTGACAAAGGACATGAACTATGAGTTTCAGATGCTGGCGACTGAGTGAATCCATTCAGGAAGCTGAAGGATGACTAAATGTAGAACAGAAAAATAGCTGAGTCTCAGCCACCCTCCTCTACAATGCACACTTCACACCCCTAGGCATCTTTGTATATAATGCACTTAAGCACATATTTAACAGAAATGGCACTGCACTTAAATTATTAGCAATACTCCTGGGGACTGGGAGAAGCATACTGTTTCTCAATGATATTCTATAAACAATTGTTTTTGAGGCTTGCTGAACCTAAAAGCCTGGAGAGAAGAATGTTATTTGCTAAGTATGACTACTACAGCTCCAGCCTAGTCCCAAAAACCCCTAAACAGAAAGTGAAGTTGATGCTATCCTTCCAAATCCATCAATAGTACCTGATTTCAAGGGCCAAAGGAGGAGATAGAGACAGTAAGTCTGCTCCTTTTAGTCTGTTCCCCATAATGGGGAACTTCATTTTTCTATCAAAGATCAGTGTTCCAAAGGAGAAAGAATGAGGCCAATGTTAACATAGTGACAGAGAAAACAAGATTGAGGAAAACAAGGAGCATCCGACATCTGTTGAAGCCTTGACAAAAAGTTTCCAGTTCATTTCCTATATGGTCCTTTCCAATAGTTTAAATTAAAAAAAAAGATACATGTGGTCAAATTTTGTTGTAAAGAGATTATTCTAATGAAATGCCTCATTTTTGGCATTCCTATATTAAAAGTCAGGGACTATCATATCACTTTTACCACTCCCCTTTGAGACCCAACTCACACATCCCTCCTCGGGGAGGAGGTCATCTGTGAAGACACCCTCCCTCAGTGCTGTTTATTCACTCGACTTCATGCCAACGGCTGCCCTGGCCCGTTACAGTCCATCTAAAAACACACTGTGCTGAGCTGGTGGCCTGCCCCCTCTTCCCCACCTGACACCGACCTCTCTAAGGCCAGGGTCATGCCTTATTCCACTTTGTATTCCCTGTGCTGACCACTGGGCCTGACACACAGCAGGGCTCCAAAAATATTTGCTGAATGAATGCACAAACAGCCAAAAGAAAATGGAATTAATTTCAGTTTCAGATCACAGGGTAAATTTGCATTTTATGGTATTTTGGGATAATACTTCTAAAGAATTTCCAAGTGATTCTGTATCTTTATGATCTGGGCTCTGCTCTAGAGGGTGAGAGAGCATGGGGTGGGGGAGGGAAGGATGGCGGCCTGTGGCCTGGAGCATGTCCCGGGTTGTGGCATCCACGTAGGAAGTGCCATGCTGGAAATCAGAAGACCTTCACAGTTCCACACTGCTCTCCCAGACTCGGACTCTGCTGAGCAAGTTGCAGCTTTTCCCTTTAAAGCAGAGATTGTGTCCTGTCTTCACAGGAAGGCAGAAGTCTCAGCTGAGGGCCAAAGGAGGGGACAGGAATCTTCTTCCAGAAAAATAAAAAACCAAACCCAATGAAGTCAAGTCAACTTTGACTCATAGCGACCCTACAGGACTGAGCAGAACTGCTCCATAGGGCTTCCAAGGCTGCCAATCTTTATGGAAGCAGATTGCCCCATCTTTCTCCCGCGGAGCGACTGGTGAGTTCAAACTGCCGATCTTTTGGTTAGCAGCTGAGCGCTTAACCATGGTACCACCAGGGTTCCTCTCCTTCCAGGGGTCAAGGGTAGAGGAAGCATACCTGCTACTAAGCCAGAGGGGTTCCCTGGTCAGTTTGAGACCAAACCATGTTAAAGCTGTCAGGTAACAAGCACTCACAGAATACTCACCATAAATGTTTCTGAAACTACCTTCCCAATACCAAATGCACCAGACATCCATATTAAGGAGCACAACTTGCTAAATGGAAATTGATCATTAAACTTAATAACATCATTCCTGTCTTTTCCCACTGGGCCAAGTTAAGTTTAATAAAAGCCCACAACTGTATACTTCAGAGTACCTCATTTTAAATGGTTAAAAACTGCAATTCTTATATTCCAAGTGGTTTATACAACAGATCCCTCAACCAAACAGCAAAGCTTTCCATGGGTTATTTTTGTCCTGGTAACAGCAGGGAACCATGCCCTCAGATCAGACCCTAGAATAACCGGGATAACTTGCACAGCAGCATTCACCAAGGGTCCCCCCTGGCGACAGTTCTCCCCCAACTTTCTCAAAGGATCTGGATATTCTCCTCAAACTGCTTTCCCTGGAATCTGCAATCCCATAGTTAGGAAATGCCTCACAGCAAGGCTCTTTTTCACACATCACAAAGCAAGACTTAGGGAAAAAGGTTCTGGAATCAAAAGGGTCTTGGTTGAAGCTCAGCAACATAACTCACAGGGTAAGCCTGGGTCATTACATCCTTGGCCTCTCTAAACCTCACTTTATGCATCTGTAAAATGGGCACAAGTTATACCAACTGTGTGATTGTTGGAAAGAGAAAAAGGAAAGTGCTATAGACTGTATCTACCACCCTGTGAATGCTTGATAAATCACAGCTTACCAAAAAACCCCAAAAACCAAACCCGTTGCCACTGAGTCAATTCTGACTCATAGCAATCCTATAGAACAGAGTACAACTGCCCCATACAGTTTCCAAGGAGCACCTGTTGGATCCGAACTGCCAACCTTTTGGTTAGCAGAGTAGCTCTTAACCACTACACCACCAGGTTTTCTGACAGCTTGGTTGCTATGAGGCGGAACTGACTTGACGGCAATGGGTTTACCTCCATTTTAAGTGTCACTGGTCTAGGCTTTTCCTACCCTCCTTTCTATATGTGTTTGTGTGTGTACCCACATAAATGTCTCCCCTTTAAAACGGGCTATACAATCTTTTCTTTTACAATTTGCTTTTTTTAACTTAGAATCTCAGATTTATCTTCCCCTGTTACTACTTACAGCTCTAGCTCATTCTTTGTAATGGTTGTGTAGTATTCCATAGTGTGGGTGTACCAAAATTTGTGCAACCACACCATTAATGGACAGTTGGGTCACTTGCAATATTTGTTATATATAGTGCACAAACATCTTTGTACCCACAGGCAGCATTTTGTACTTATTTAGTTAAAACAAGCACCTTTATACCTATATAAATAGTTTGTTCACATATATGACAATTTTTATAGTTCAGATTCCTTAAAACTGCTGGGATAAAAACATAAACATTCAAAATTTTGATAAATATTGCCAAATCTCCCTAGAATCCTATGCCAATTTACTAACCCACTAAGACTGGATGCGAATGCCCTTTTCCTCACATCCTGGCCTACGTGAGGAGCCCCTGGTGGTGCAGTGGTTAAGCATTAGGCTGCTAACTGAAAGGTTGGTGGATGGAACCCACCAGCTGCTCTGAGGGACAAAAATGTGGCAGTCTGCTTCCACAAAGATTACAGCCTTGGAAACCCTACAGGGCAGTTCTACTCTGTCCTATGGGGTCACTGAGTTGGAATCGACCTGATGGCACTGGGTTCGGTTTTTATTTTGCCTGTGTGAGACAGTGCAAACCTTTTATTTTTCTGTTTTGACTTTGACTAGGATATTCTGAATTAATAAATTAATTTGGGGAGAAGCATTGTCTTGCAAATCACAGCACCGTACTTCTGTTTTAATATCCCTGTTCTAACTAGCGAAGCTGGGCAGTCTTTCATGCTTAATTGGTGTTTTCTTTTCTGTGATCAGCCAACTTTGCCCGTTTTTCCACTGGGCTATCTTTTTATGCATAGGAGTGCTTTCTTATGGACATTAACCTTTTGTCACTTACACAGTCACGCATCACTCAACATCCACAATACATTCTGTAAAACAGGACGTTACACGATTTGGACATTGTGCCAACACCATATTATATACAGGCAGTTCCTGGGTTAAGTGTCCAGCCTTGCCTGCTGTTCTGCCCGCCTGAGAAGCAGGACAGCCCCAGCCAGGCAGCCCACACCCCTCCCCCACCACCCACCAGACAAAGCCCCGAGAGCTGTATCCACTGGATACAGGAGGCTGGCCTTGCTGGTGTGTGGCTACAGGCCGGGCAAGGGCTGCACTGGGAACCGAATAGGGACTTTGTGCACGTCCAGGCACAGGGCGGGGGCGCAGAGGGCAGAGAGAGATGGCCATAGGGATGGGGTGTGCGGGTGCCAGGAGCTGTGGCTGGCGGTGGTGGCCCTGGCTGCCACTGCCATTGACATGTGCAGCTGCAGCAGCTGCTGCCGCCACCACCACCCCAAACCAGGAGCCCGCGAGTGCCCCAGGCACGGCTGGCACCCCACCAGCACCCATAGCAGGAGTGGAGGAGCTGCAGCATGTGCTGCCCCGCACCAGGAGTGAATGGCTGCTCAGTTGCTGGGCAGGTGAATGACAAGAGGGGTTGGAGGAGGCGGCGGCAAAGAAGGAGGTGCTTTGGGGATTGAGATGTGCCCCAGGGTTTTTAAAACCATTAGAAGGAAATAATATACAAAAGGAGGGCCGCTTTCCCTTAAAAAAAAAAAAAATAAATGAATAAAAACTTTATGGGACCACAGGGGTATATGCAGTCGGACGTTGCCAAATGGACGTTATGCAGCACATGACTGTACTGCAGATCACTTCTCTCAGTTTACTGTCTTTTAACTTTGATGATTTAAAAAGGAAGCTCCATGAAAGCAAAGCTTTTGTCCTTGTTCTCTGGTATATTCCCAGATCCTAGACACACAGTGTATGTGCCCAGCACATAGTAGGTTTTCAATAAATATTTATTGAATGAGTGAATTTACGTTGTCTAGGTTAAATGCTCGGCTGCTAACCGAAAGGTCAGCAGTTCGAAAACACCAGCCACTGTGCAGGAAAAGATGTGGCAGTCTGCTTCTGTAAAGATTTATATAGCTTTGGAAACCCTATGGGGCAGTTCTACTCTGTCCTACAGGGTTGCTATGAGTCAGAATTGACTCGATGGCCGTGGGTTTGGTTTTTTGGTTTTAGTGTCACACAGGTTAATTTCTAGACTCCAATTTGTCAATCTTTCCTTGTTTACAACTTCAGTGTTTTGTCTCTTAAGAAGGCCTTCCCCACCCCAATATTACAAAATATATTCTTATTTTGCTTTTTACACTATATCTTTAATCTACCTAGAATTTTTTGTTTATGGTGAAGTAGGGCTCTAATTTTATTTTTCCCCAGACAGCCAATTATCTAACATCATTTAATAATTCCTTCCTCACTGATTTGAAATACCACTTTACCATATCCAAATTCCCACATAAATATACACATTTCATTTATCTATTTGTCCGTTATTATGCCAATACCAAACTTTTAATGGCTGTAGCTTTCCATTTGTTTTGATATGTGGACAGTGTATCCTCCCTCATTATTCTTCTTCAAAAAGCTTATTTTGCATTTACATTGGCAGATGGAATTTATTATCAGTTCAGCAGTTCCATAAATAAATTCTGGTTAAACTTGGACAGGGGTATTCTGAGTTAATAAATTAATCTGGGGAGAAGTGTCATCTTGCCTCCTCACCAGCCTGCCTGGGCCTATCCAGCATTCCGGTCCAAACCCTTGGTCTGAACATGCAGATCACTATCTAGGTCCATAAGTAAAGGGTTACAGTCTTCCTCACAGAGGTCCAGTACCCACCTTGTTAAACTGGGAAATCAGAGGAGCCTTCCCTGGGATCACTGTTGCCACTTTACACCCATAAGATTTACTGACTATACAGTCTGACAACCTACATGTTTCTCTTTTCATATGTCTTACCATTTCAACTAAATTGTAGCTCTCTTTGATAGCAGAAACTTTGACAGCTGCAAGCTGCTGCTCTGAACTGTGTCCCCAGGGTCAGCAATAAATGTTTGAGAGCATTATGATTACTCAAGAGACTAGCACTCCAAAGGACAGAGGGAACAGCTTCTATACTGGGAGCCGGGAATGTGATACAAAAACTTCCTGAAGTACTCAAAGCTGACAATAAAAGACGAGGTGTTTTCCATTCACTTCAAAGATATAAACGGTCCAACTATGTGAAACAGAGGGACACTGTCTGCTCCTGTCATCTTTGGTAGGATGACAAACCTGCCACCTACATAACAGTAGGTAATGATGACATAAGCAAAGGTAAAGGAGGGAAAGGGAGAGGCTAGGGCGGACGGCTGGGGCCATGAATCCCAGGAGTCCACTAGTCATTTAATACACAGATACAGCACCACTACCAACTGTCAGTCTACAGGGAAATTTAGATAGGAAGCCCTTCATCTAAAAAACTAGGCTAGTTTGCCCAAAGCTATCCAGGGCAATGTGTAGGGCAAGAATAAACTGACCACTTGAGCACACTGTGGATGCAAGCTGCAATGATAGTTCAGGAATATGAGAAACTCATACCACTTACACATTTTGGTACCCCTCTGTAATGACAATGGCAGATAGAGCCACAAAAGAATGCAGATTCCAACAGAGGTAATCCAAGATTAACTTCCTCTGCCCCCGCTTTAAGGCAGCCTGGCTCTAATCAGTCAGGAAAACAGAATCTACCTTCCTCACCAGCCTGCCTCACCCCTGACTCTTAAGGGGAAAAGACAAAGGGGTTCTGAAGCTGAAGGCATGTTCAAAACTGGTGTCAAAATCCTAAAATGAACCTCAATACCAGTATTTTCAAAGTGAGAAACAAAACCTGGATGTAGCTGTCTCCTACTGCAGTTATTTGATACACTCCTATCAAATTCTTACTCCTTCAAAAGTCTCTGAACAACTTTTATAATTTAGTATGGAAAAACAAAGCAGCTAGTCAAATTCAGTATTTAATTCTGAGTAAATGATCTTGGTGAGTTTGATTTTTAAGAGGCCAGGAAGAACAAAAATAGTTTAATAATGCTCTATAACTATAGGTTAACTATAGATACTTGGCAAACACACACGAATGTAACTCACCTACGTATCACCCTTTCTTCTTATTTTAGCTTAAGTACTTTATATTTTCCTAAACTCTCCTAAATGAAAATGATGAATATTAAAAACAAGCAAACTAACAAAATAGTAAACTCTTTCATTTTCTCCTTATTATTTAAGGTGTCCTTAAGAATTCTATTTCTGGAGTTGCAGTAAGTTCTCCAGACATCTTAGTTTTGATACACGTTTAGGAGGCAGCACACTTCAACACTTAATAACAGAAGAGGAGATTCTAAAAAATATATGAAAGAAGATCAACATATTCATACGAAGATTTTGGAAAAAAACGAACGATTAAAAATAACATTTTCTCAGTGCAACAAAAAATGACCCAAACTACTGGTCTGGCATCAAACATTTAAACCAAAATAACTTAGGCCACTTTTGCTACCAAAGTGGGCAGATATTTATTCAGAATCCTCAACTGTGAGTTACTGAGTGCCTGTGTTTTAAACCTGGCTCCTCCACTTAATTTACTCACCTCCCTGAGACTCCCTGCTCCACAGAATGAAGACAACAGCACCCACCTCATAATGTCATTGTACATGGTCAGTGCTTACATGTTGGCTATTATAATTGCTGCAGTTAACTTCTATCATTGGAAATCATACAACTGTGCTTCTCAGAACCAGGCATCAGTTGAAAGATCATCTTCAAGTCAGATACTAGTTTCAGTATGTGGACTTTGTATCATCCATTTTGACTGCTCAAAGGTCTTTTTTGGGTTTTTTGCTTACTTCCTGGATCTCAGCTAAGTTCCAAAGAGACAGGTGAGGGCTGCAGACTGCAGAGTCAAAGATGTGGTGTTACTTTAGATGTGGTCACTTTTAGAAATAAATCAGGTAAATTGAATCTTTCCTACCCAAAGGCCTTTAGGACTCCATCTTTTACTGCCTCTGCAAAAAGTTCTTGAATTTACCAAAAGCTATTTCACTGAGGCCAAGGCATCAAAAATAATTTTAAGAAAGACACTGCACTTTAAGAAATCATTTCAATAAACATAACCCTTAAGTCTTCAGGGTTAATGGCATTTAAAACTCCACCACTGTTATCTGGGAAAGATTCATTCCACTGCGTTCCTGCAGGCTTACATGAAATGTGCACTCCTGGGGAGGGAGCAGGCCAGCTCCCTGGTGACGTGGGGTGAGAAATTTACATGATGATACCACCAGAGACCTCAGTGGTAGCCGGCGCCGCAGTTTTAAGAGAACCCGTTATTAGATGGAGGCACTCAAGAGTTTGACAAATCAGTTCGTTCATCAAAGAAGCATGAATTGTCTTAAGTTCATAAATTAACTTAAAAGACCCCTCAGCCCCCTCCTGTGGCGGCTGTGATCCTGGATCCGCGAGCTTAGACGAAGCCCACAGAACCCTAAGAACAGGCCTGCCCTGACACCCTACCCTAAGGCCCCGTCCCGAAAGGGGCAGGGTGGGAGAGGGCAACCTCCGACGGCGGCTCCAGCCCGCCCCACCTCCCGGGTGGCCTGGCTGCCACGTCAGGCTAGCCTGGCCGCGGTCCGGCCCATCCTCCTCCTGCCTGTCCCATTGATTCGCGAGCTCCCTGCACCTCTGGTCCCCCTGACCCAGGACTAGACCCAGGCGCCCGGAGAAGCCCCTCATTAAATCCTCGGGCGAGAAGCGTGCCTGCTGTACCCCTAAAACCAAACTTTCCAGACGTAAACAGGGGCCCGCGCGGGCCGGTCGACGCCTTCTGGGCCCCGACAGCCCAACTTCGGGGCTGGCCCAAGTGCGGCGCGGGTCCTGGCACCCCGACACCCCCGCCCCGGCCAGAGGGCCCACCGTGCAGCCCGCAGGCTCCCCCGGGTCCGGCCGCCCG
>NW_004444013.1:11934667-11952421 GCF_000243295.1 Trichechus manatus latirostris
GGCGGCAGCAGCAGCAACCTCTGAGAGGAAGCCGCGAAGATGGCGAGAGCAGGCGCGACGTGGCCAGGGACGTGGCCGAACTGCCGGCGCGCGCGCGCATAGCAGCCTGGGAGCGCAGGCCGCCGGGCCCCGCCCACGCCCCGCCCTTTAAAGGGGACGCTCCAAGCGCAGGCAGGCCGGGGAACTCCGGGGTTCTGGTTTCTGGCTTTCCTTCGGGTGCCAGCGATTTCCTTTCATTTTTGAAATGACACTGATTTGTGAGGTTTTTTTTCTCCTCCGCCTCCCCTCCTGTGGATGAAAGCTCTATAGGCTTATCATATGAAAACTGTATAAGAGGAAAATTAAAAAATCGACCTTGGCGGTGTCTGGGAGGATGCGGCTTACGGGAAACGGATCTGAAGATTTTACCATTTCAAGGACTGTTTTTAAGAAAGAAGGCAAAATTTACTAGAAAAATGGCTATTTTTGTAGGATGAGAAAATAAATCACAAGAAATTACAAGCTGAACAAAGCTGACAGGCTATCTAATGCGGGGAAGGGCGCAGGGCAAAAAGAAAACTCGGGGTCCCTGGTTCAAAAAGCAAGAAAAAAAGTGCTACTAAAGGCACTGAAACTATTAATCTTCTTTTCTCTTTCATGGATTTATAGCTAAATCTCTCATGGATTTATCTATTCTAGATTTTTCAGAAGGTGGAATCATACAATATTTGCCCTTTTGTTATCTGACTTATTTTGCTCAGCATAGTGTTTTCAAGGTTCATCCATGTGGTAGCATATATCAGAACTTCATTTCTCCTTATGGCTGACTACTATTCCACTGTATGGATGGACCACATTGTGTTTATCCATTCATCTGTTGATGGACACTTGTATTGTTTCCATCTTTCATTGTTGTTAAGTGCTGTCGATTCTGTCCCGACTCCTAGCAACCCTATGTACAACAGAACAAAACGCTACCTGGTTGTGTGCCATCCTCAACGATCATTGCTATGTTTGAGCCCATTGTTGCAGCCCCTGTGTCAATCCATCTTGTCGGGGGTCTTCCTCTTCTTTGCTGACCCTCGACTTTACCAAGCATGTCTTCTCCAGGGATTGGTCCTTCCTGGTAACATGTCCAAAGTACTTGAAACTTAAGTCTTGCCATTCTCGCTTCTAAGGAGCATTCTGGCTGTTCTTCTTCCGAGACAGATTTGTTCATTCTTCTGGCAGTCCACATTACAAAGGTCTTTTAGCTCTGCTGGTAAGTACTAAGTGGCACCCCACTCCACCAGTAAGCCAAGGCCCAAAGACGCTCAGCTCCAGCTCCTTGGGTTGGCAAACCTAGCTCCACCAAGTGCCTGGAGGCAGCCTACTCTGCCAGCAAGGCTCCTGCCCAAAGGCACTAAGCTTTCTCACTCTGTGGGCCAGGAAGTCCACCGTGCCATCTCCTGCTGGTCTCCTGCCTCTGCTGCAGCCATTTCTCTGCCACCGCTTCTTGCTGTCTTAGGTGTTACAGCTCTCTCTCTTGGTCTCCTGGTTCTAGGAGCTTCTCAGCACAGGGATCCCAGGTCCAAAGGATGAGCGCCACTCCTGGCTCTTCTTTCTCGGTGGTGGCGAAATCCTCCCTTCCTGCCTCTAGGATGGCTCATTTTAAGTGAGATGGCAAAACTGACCAATTCCCTCCACCTTATTTGTATGGTCCAACCCCCAGAAGGATGCCATGCACCTTATTTACATTATTAGCAAGCTATCCAATCCCCTTGCTGAGCCACAAGCACCTCATTTGCATAGTCCTACCCACAGTCATTTGGTGAGAGTTAAACAAAAACTATGGCTAGAAGGGCCGTATTAAGGAATTCACTGCACCACAGGGACATACCCACTAGAGACAGGGTATCGGCTCTCCAGCTCCATGGGTCCCCAGCCCTCCCTATCATCCCCCTCATCATTGGCCTTGCCCAGTTCTTATCTTATGCCCTGCCGACTTCATACATTTGCATTACTAGTCTGGCCTCTGTAGACTTTTAGTTTACCATCCTTGATTTAGGGCTTTGGGTGCACATTGCCAAACTGTTTTTACAGAAAGAGAAGTTGGTCATTTTCATGAGGAGCTTGGTAGCCCCCTACCTTGATGTTATTTCAGTTTGATTTGTTGTTGTTAGCTGCCATCCAGTTGGCCTCCGACTCACAGAGACCCCATGTACAACAGAACAAAGCGCTCAGTTGGGGATCAGACTATTGTGATCCATAGGGTTTTCATTGGCTGGTTTTCAGAAGTAGATCACTAGGCCTTTCTTCCTAGTTCATCTTAGCTTGGAAGCTTGGCTGAAACCTATTCAGCATCATAACAACATGGAAGCCTCCACTGACGGATGATGCATTGGCTGTTCTCCCGCTTGAAAGATGAGAATTCTCCCACTGAACCACCACTGCCCTCCAGTTTAGTTTGATTTAGTGGGCATTTATTGAGCATTTGCTGTGTACAAAGGCTAGACACAGCTGGGCCAATGGGAGAGAAAGCTGATGATGGGGTTATCTGTGAGTAGACACCTGGCAGCTGAGCCCTGGGTGTGTGTGAATTTGCCAAGGGAGGGTAAACAGTGCCCAAAGCTGCCTAAAGGCAAAGTCCAATAAGGACGAAAAACTCTCCCTGTGGCTTCCTGTTGGGGTGAAAGCATGTTCAAGGGAATGGGAGAGAAAGCCAGATGGCAGTGTGCTGAGATGGGAGTGGACAGTGAGAACACAGAGGCAGAGAGTGTAGACAATACGTCTGAGAGATGTGGCTCCAAAGTGGGGAGTGAGAGGCCACAGCCGGGAGTGGGGGTGGAGGGGTGGGGTGGGGTCTAGAACTGTCCTTAGAGGCATGGGGGAGGGGCATTTACAGATAAAGGGGAAGGAGCCAGTGGAGAGGAAACTTTGGTCACTGGTGTGTACAAACCAGATGAAGAATTAGCTCAGAATTGGAGGAGTTGAGAGCAAGGTCTGAGTTGGAGGGGATGAGATGGGGACAAGTACACAGAATTTTGCACATGGGGTGAAGTGGCGTGGAGGGTGGGAGGCGGGATAGAATCCTTTTTCTATACTTGTTGTTAGCTGCTGTCAAGTGAGCCCCAACTCATAGCGACCCCATACACAACAGAATGCAACACTGCCCAGTCCTACGCCATCCCCATCATCAGTTGCACATTGGACTGTTGTGATCCATAGTTTTCACTGGCTGATTTTTGGAAGTAGATCACCAGGCCTTTCTTCCTAGTTTATCTTAGTCTGGAAGCTCTGCTGAAACCTGTTCAGCATCACAAGCCTCAACTGACAGATGGGTGCTGGCTGAGCATGAGGTGCATTGACCGGGAATCAAACCTGGGTATCCTGTGTGGAAGGCGAAAATTCTACCACTGAACTGCCAATGCCTCATTTTTTCTCGGTGAAACATCAGCTTAATTCAGAGATCTCTGAGGCCTCCAAGGAACTAGAAGTATTATATACTTGGTACCTGGTAAGGGAGGAAAAGGGGGAGGCGGCAAAAGAGGTAAGGGCTTTGTACTGAAATCACCAGCATCT
Organism: Trichechus manatus latirostris; assembly: GCF_000243295.1. Taxonomy (NCBI): domain Eukaryota; kingdom Metazoa; phylum Chordata; class Mammalia; order Sirenia; family Trichechidae; genus Trichechus; species Trichechus manatus. The sequence continues at coordinate 11,938,208 of NW_004444013.1, forward strand.
TGGGCCTTGGAATACCCATATATAGGAAAGAAATTGTGTGAAGCGGGACAAAGGAGAGATTTCCACTCAGAGGCTAGGCTTTGGATTTAGACAGACCCAAGTTTTAGACCCAACGAGTCACATAACCTCCCTGAATTTCAGACTCTTTTATTTGTAAAAAGGAGATAACAAAACCCACCTTGGAGGGTCGTTGTGAGAATGAAAGATGTGAAAACAGAGCACACTACCTACCAAACGTGAACTGGTATTGTTGTTTGGAAAGGCCGTGTATAATTAGGCTATGTTTTTCATTACTGAGAGAGAAATAAGTTCCTGGGGCATAAATGCCTGCTTCACACCTTTCATTTGGTGAGGATGGGGGGGATGCGGTGCACATATAGGGCTTTGCACTGACTCAGGGGTGGGGCGGGGGCAGGGGTAGAACCACCATACAGCATAACCCTAGGATACCACACTGAGAGATTGACCCATATGTTTGCACCCAGCATCATGCCTGGCACAGAGTAGACAGTCAAAAAGTGGTGGTGAATGCATTTATGAATGAAGAGAGCGCACTGAGAATGTTGAAAGACTGAATATCTACAGCTTCTGTCAATGACTGTATCGGCCAACTCCTCTAGGGCTGCAAGTGACAGACACCCATTTGTTACAGATTGAATTGTGTGCCCCCAAAAGATATGTTGAAGTCCTATTCCCTGGTACCTGTGAACATGACCTTGTTTGGAAATAGGATTGGTTAATACGAGGTCGAAGAAGCCCTGGTGGCACAGTGGTTACGCATTTGGCTGCTAAGTAAAAGGTCAGTGGTTTGAACCCACCAGCAGCTCTGTGGGAGAAAAGACCTGGCAATCTGCTCCCGTAAAGATTATAGCCCAGGAAACCCTATAAGGCAGTTCTTCTCTATAATACATCAAGTCACTATGAGTTGGAATCGACTCGACTGCACACAGTAACAATATGAGGTCATACGCAAGAGGTGAGGGGGCTATTCCCATCTCAGTGGAGTCCTTACTAAAGAGAACAGACATAAAGAGACACACGGGGAAGACGGCCATGTGAAGATGCATCTACAACCAAGAGACACCAAGAAGCTGGAAGTGACAAGGAAGGATCTTCCCTCAGAGCGGGCAGAGAGAGCATGGCCCTGCTGACACCCTGAATTTGGACTCCTAGCCTCCAGAACTGAGACAATAAATTTCTTTCGTTTAAAGCCCTCCAATTTGTGGTATTTTGCTATGGCAGTCCTAGGAAACTAATACACCATTCAAATCAGCCTGAGCCAAACAATTAAAATCAATTTAAAATATTTAAAAATGGAAAGGGAACGTGTAGGCTCAATAATTGACAAGTCCAGATGTCTGCTTCAGGCACAGTTGGATCGAGGACACAAAGAGATATATACCAAGATCTTCTCTCTCCTTTTTCTCTCCTATTTTGGCTTTATGCCCAGGCAGGCCCCCTCTACCTACTGGTCCTGACTGCTCCCTCCAGGGTTCCATCCTCTATATATCCAGCAGTTCACCCAGAGGGACGGGAGCCTGTCTTTCCAACGGTTCCAATTTGTCTTGGATTGATTCTGAGCCACCCAGTGAGTCAGAAGACATCCTTATCTTATCACCACAGCTTCAGGGCCTGGGAGATGGGGAGGGATAACTTCCCAGAGGAAAAACAGGGAGATTGGTTGCCAGGCGGGCACAGACCACTGCTGCCCACTGGAATGAGTTTATCCGCAGAGTCAGGTAAAGCACAAGACTAGGCAAGAGAGAGAGAAGTGTGCCACCCAGAGGATACATGGGGGTGGGTAACCAGAGCCGTGCTGGGTCCAGGCACAACCAGACGACCTGAGCCTCGGAGGGTCTTAAAGAAGCTAGGCTCTGCACCAGGTGCCTGGCCAAGGGGACATGTGGCAGATCAACTGCATTAATGGCCTCAATTCTCCACCTGTCCCTAAATCCATGTCCTTTGCAATGTGATTTTGCAGCTGCTTCCATCAAGGTTTAGGAGCCTCCATCCCTTCCCCTTGAATCTGTGCTGGCCTTGTCACTTGCTTTGATAATGGAATGCAGTGGAAGGGACAATGTGCTAGTTCTGAGCTTTGGCTTCCAGGGACCTTCAGTACCTTTGCTTGTGAACAATCCCGGTGTCCTAGTCATCTAGTGCTGCTCTAATAGAAGTGCCACAACTGGATGGCTTTAACAAAGAGAAATTTATTTCTTCACAGTAAAGTAGGCTAAAAGTCCAAATTCAGGGCGTCAGCTTCAGGGGAAGGCTTTTTCTCTCTGTCGGCCTTCTTCTCTTCGGTGTTCCCACGGACTAGGAGCTTCTCTGCGCAGGGACCCCGGTCCAAAGGACGCGCTCTGCTCTCTGCGCTACTTTCTTGATGGTATGAGGTCCCTCTGTCTCACTGCTCACTTCTGTCTTTTATATCTCAAGAGATTGCCTCAGGACACAATCTAGTCTTGTCACCCATCCTCCCTCATTAACATCATAGAGGCAGGTTTACAACATACAGGAAAATCACACAGTACCAGGAATCATGGCCTAGCCAAATTGATACATTTTTTGGGGGACATAATTCAAACCATGACATTCCACCCTTTGGCCCCCCAAAAATCACATCCTTGTAACATGGAAAACATATTCATCTCATCATATCATAGCAAAAGTCTTAACTCCAAGTCCAAAATCCAAAATTCCTCTTCATCTGTGAAATCTAGAATACAAGTTATCTGCTTCCAAAGGTACAATGGCAGAACAGGCACAAGCTAGACATTTCCATTACAAATGGGAGAAATTGCAGGGAAAGAAGGCATAACAGGCACGAAGAAAGTTAGCAGAACACATTACATTAGCCCTCCAGGCTTTGAAAATAATCTTCTGTACTCCGAGACAATTTACACAATAGCCCTGCCCTCTAGACTCTAGGTATTGGCCACAGTCTCTGCATTCTGAGTGGAGGCCTATCTGCCATGGGCTTCAGCTCCGCCTTCCAGGCCCACTGGGACAACAACTCTGCTCCCTTGGCTTTAGGCGCACCATTCTCCCAGTCCATTGGAGTGACAACTCCACCCTTAGAAACACCAGAGGCCACTGCTCCACACTTTGAAACCCCTGAGGTCATGGCCATACCTTCTGGGACTGAGGCAGCTCGGCTTCTTGTGTCCCTTGTCTCTTCAGCTTCTGCTTCTGTTTCCTGTGGCCTCTTGGCCCTTGGGCCTCATGCCCGCATCTGCTCTGCTGGGGCAAGTGTTCCAAAGCTCTGTAGCTCCACCAGTATAAGTGTCCAGAGGCACCCCACTCTGCCAGAAAGCCTCGTGCACACAGACACTCAGCTCTCTTGCTCCGTGGGTCGGCTCCAGTGCCGTCTTTCACTTGTCTCCTGGTTCTGCTGCTGTTGGTTCTCTGCTGCTGCTGCTTCTGTGCTGCTGCTGGTCCTCTGTCACAGCTGTTCGTCTATCCATTCAGTTTTAAAACTGCTTCCACATTTTAGGTATCTGTTAGAGCAGCGCCCCACTCCTGGTACCAAATTCTGTCTTAGTCATCTAGTGCTGCTCTAATAGAAGTACCACAAGTGGATGGCTTTAACAAAGAGAAATTTATTTCTTCACAGTAAAGTAGGCTAAAAGTCCAAATTCAGGGCGTCAACTTCAGGGGAAGGCTTTTTCTCTCTGTCGGCCTTCTTCTCTTCGGTGTTCCCCCGGACTAGGAGCTTCTCTGCGCAGGGACCCTGGTCCAAAGGACGCGCTCTGCTCCCTGTGCTGTTTTCTTGATGGTATGAGGTACCCCTGTCTCACTGCTCATTTCTGTCTTTTATATCTCAAGAGATTGCCTCAGGACACAATCCAGTCTTGTAGATCCAGTCCTGCCTTACTAACACAACTGCCACTCATCCTCCCTCATTAACATCATAGAGGCAGGTTAACAACATACAGGAAAATCACACAGTACCAGGAATCATGGCCTAGCCAAATTGATACATTTTTGGGGGGGACATAATTCAAATCATGACACCCGGCTAGTCGGCTGGAGTTTGAGAGACCACAGGAAGCCATTCCAGCTGCCCCAGCCACGGCCCCAGACATGGAAGAGATACTGAATGCTCGCAGCTGACTGACCCAGCTCAGGTCAGAACCATCCAGGTAATCCAGAGACTCGTGAGCAGCAAGTGGTTTGGGGACTGTTTGTTATACAGCATCATTTGGGCAACTAACCAATATGAAGCATGTTAGGGAGGAAACCTAGCTAGCCCTCCGCTTGCCAAACAGGGCCCCCTTGCATGGGGCTGGATCCACCTGGCAAGGTAACCTGTTTCTAATTTCCAGGAAAATGCCATCTGGGCTAGCTGGGGTCTGGGGATCACTCTTGTTCACATCCTGATGGAGCTAGCATAGGGATTTTAACTGACCTTCTGACATGTTTCCCAGAGACACAGGCTTTGGGAACTTACAGAAATTATCCAGCTTACACTACGGCGAGAAATGTACGCTACTAACCACATCTGGGTACATGTTTTTTCCCCTTGAATTAGACACATTTGTTTAGACATTTTTACGTGGTGGCTGTGAGTGGGGAACAAAGAAAGGAATATACATGGCCTCAAACAGCAGCCCATTGGAGACTGTAGAACTGAATGGGTCCTAAATACTGCAGGAGCAACATTAGTGGTTTGATTGTAGTGGAGCAAAAAGAAGCCAAGAGATGATCCAAGGCCTATTCCAGACTTCTCTGGAAGAAAGTTAATGGAAGAGATAACAGGAGAAGCTGGCTGGTGCAGGGATTTGACAATCGAGGTGTGGAAAGGGTGAAACAAATTAATACACCCTCCCTGCCCACAGGGTGGTGCAAATGGTTAACATGCTGCTAACCAAAAAGTTGGAGCTTCAGGTTCACCCAGAGGTGCCCCAGAAGAAAGGCCTGGCAATCTACTTCTGAAAAATCAGCCATTGAAAACCCTATGGAGCACAGTTCTACTCTGACACACACAGCGTTGCCATGAGTTAGAGTTGACTGCACTGCACTTGTGTTTTTAATTTTTTTTTCCTCTGCCCATAGATTCACCTCTTCCCAGCATCCAATTAACTCCTGATATATCCCTAGCTAGCCCTCACTTGGGGCTCTACACACACATAAAATGGCCTCCAGAATCCCAAATAAGTCCCAGATTGTATCATATATCCCCAAACCTGCTCTGCCCATGTGATCTATTAGAGTGACGGTCATCATCACCTATCCAGGTGAGCAGCCTGGCAATTGGCCACCAAGTCCTGTTTATTGACTGCCTAAACATCTCCCCATTCTCTCTGCCCCTACTTTGACCACCCACCCCACTCCTAGCCTCCTGGGGTCTCCCTGCCTGGGGTCTGGCCACCTCTAAACCGGATTTGAGTTTGTGCGCTGAATTAAAACCTCGAGTCTACGGTCTGACATAGAGGGTCTTCCTAACCCAGTCCTTCACTATGCCTCTGCCTCGTCTCCCGGGCTGAGCAGAGATCTTCAGGCCTTATGCCCCCTCGTGCTGCGCATTCAAGGCTGTTCCCCCCGCCAGGATCCCCGCCCAGAGAGGGCTGTCCTCGAGAACGCAGGTCGGAATGTCCTTCTGCGGGACCCAGCGCATGTGGCCAAGCCTCTGAGGGGCCAACAGCTGACGCTGCCCAGGGCGGCAGCAACTTCGCAGTCCACGTGGCCCTGGCCACAGCCTTCCCCCTCCCCCCTCCCCCCTCCCCCGAGACCCCGACATCCTGAGGGCGCACGCAGCCAGCACTTTATTGGAACGCGCCCGGGGGCGAGGGAGGGAGGGAGGGAGAGACACGCAGGAGACGCCGGGGCGACAGGCGAAGCCGGTTGGGGCAGGAGTGCGCAGAGGGGACTCGGCCAGACCCGCACTGGGCGGCGGTCCGGGCTCGCCGGCTGAGGTAGCTGGAGATGCGGGCTGCTGGTCCCGCGCCCGGACCTTTCCCGCCCCCAGGCGGCTTCGGGCCGGACCGCGGGCGCAGGCGGCACGGGCACAGCAGGCGTGGCGTGGCCACGCGGGACCTTGGCGTGTCTGGGCCCACAGTCTACAGCGCCGCCTGCAGGCGTCCGTGTCTGCGTTCGGACCGAGTCATGCCGCCAGGGGTGCGGCGTCGCTGCCATCACCAGGCCAGGGGCGACACCATCCCGGAGCTGCGCGAGCCCTCCCCGGTCTGCAGGTCACACAGCGCTCGCTGGGGGAAGAAGGGGAACACGGTGTGCCGGGACCGTGAGCCTCCGACAGACCCTTCCTTTCTCCTCTACCCACCGCGACAGTCAGGGTGGACCGTCAGGGGGAGTTGTGCCACTCACTTTCCAGTCGGGGCTAGAGGAGGATCCCTCATTTAACCTCTGGTCCCCACAGCTCCTAAGGGCCCCCTTAGGCCTCCCGCCCGGACTGACCTCGAACTTGCTCATAAACTCTGCGAAGATACCGAAGAAGGCCTCAGAAGTGGTGGCTTTAGAGTCCTCACCGAAGAACGCTAGCACCCTGCCCAGCTCCTCCGTGGCCTCGCGCTGCAACCCGTCCAGTGCCCGCAGCACCGGCTGGGCCGTCTCCAGGAAGGACTGACCCGCCTGGTCAAGGAAACGGCCCCAAGGTACCTGGGAGATGACCCCAGATAGCAGCTGCCCCACTCCTGGAAGCCTGAGTCCTTCCTGCTGGGATCCGTGCCCTGTAACTGAGGCTCCAGCCCCACTGCCCTCCAGGCTCATCCTGGAATCTGCCGAATCCTGCCAGCCTCAGGCTTTTTGCTCACTGCTCTCTGCAGGGCTGGCTCTCTCTCCTAGGAACTCTGCTCAGCTGCCACCATCCCCCTTTCCAACCACCCACTTACAGTAGCCCCCTCTGTCACTCTCCAAGTGCCCAGGTGGTACAAGGGGTTTACACACTGGGCCGCTGACCCAAAGGTTGGAAGTTCAAATCCACCCAGAGGTGCCTTGGAAGAAAGGCCTGGTGATCTACTTCTGAAAAAACAGCTATTGAAAACCCTGTGGAGATGGAGCACAGTTCTACTCTGACACACAGGGTCAATATTAGTCAGACTTGATGGCAACAGCTTTGGTTTTTGGTTTTCTGTCACTCTCTAGGTCATAGCATCTGTCACTGTCTGAAATTGTTCACGAGTTTATTTTCTGTACCTTAACTGAAAGCTTGGTGAGGGCCAGAACGTCTTACCTGTCTTGTTCCCTATATATGTCTCCAGTGCTTAGAACAGTATTTGGCACATAGTAGGTCCTCCAAAAAATATTTAGTGACTGAATGGCTATCATTCTTTTTCAGCCCTTATGCTGTGCCAAGCTTTGTCTTAAGCTCTCTACACATTCTTATTTAATCATCACAACAACTCTGTGAGATTATCCCCATTTGACAGATAGCTTTAGCAACTAGCCCAAAATCACACAGCAAGCAGAATATCAGGACCAGGGTTGAACCCATCTGCATCATAATCAGTTAACGACCACAACAGCCTGTCTTTTTACTGATGTGAAAACTGGGGCTCAGAGAGGGTAAGTGGCTTGTCCAATGTCATACAGAAGTAAGCGACTGAGTTGAGATTTGGGCCCAGGCCCATCTGATGGGCCACTCTAGTTACTCTTGTCCCCCTGCATCCAGCTCCAGCCCCTTGATGACCATCTATCCTCTCCCTGGGGACGTCCAGGCCCAAAGAGGCAGGTGGGCACTCGGGACTGAGGGATGCCAGAATGGGGTGGGACTGACTCTCATCTGCATGGCCTCCACATCTGCAAAACATCTGGGGGTTATGTGAGTGAAAGCGGGTGGGGGTGGGAAGCCCCTGGCACGAACCCCAGTGTTTGCTTTGTGATGCTCTGCAAGGTCTCTTGCCTGAGATGAAGAGGGGGACCTGACACCAAATACCTATCCCTGCACTCACCCCCACCAGGTCCCATGCTCTGGGGGGCAGGGATAGATGACAGGAACTTTCCACGTGGGGCACCTGCTGTCCTACCACAGCCCCCAGAGCCCTCCTTGTTTAGCTTTAGCTGCAGCAGGAAAAACCCTGTCTTCCCCTTCAAGGGTGCTCTCCTCCCCTGGCAGCCCTGCTGGGGGTCTCAGTGGGAACGGGCCCCTCTCCTGGCTGCCTTTGACAGGCCAGGCCTGAGAGGCCTCTCCTGTGTCTTGTGGCTTAAGTCTGGGCTGAACTGCCCAGGAGGATGGATAGGCCAAGGCCATGGCTCTGGGACACTCAGAGAAGGGCTCCTGGATCCACTGTACACAGACGTGGCAATAAGCACTTGGATTCTAGATGACCAGGCTGGACCCTCTCCCAGAACCCCTGAGTGTACAGCCACCTCTGCCCAGAATCTCTGCTGGGAGATGGGATCTGCAGTGCCCACTGGAGCCACCTCGACCCAACCATCTCAGGGTCCACCCTGGTGCAGGGACAGGCTGCCTGGAGGATACCGCCATGACCACGGCGAACTTGTCGTCACTGGAGGGGGCCATGCTCTGGCAGGCGGCCTGTATCTCCCTGACAGTGCCATGGAGGTCAGTGAGGTCGCTGGTCAGGGCCCGCTGGTTCACTGCAGGGAGGGGGACAGAGGCTTCATGGGGATGCCCCCCAGCCCAGAAAAACAGCATCTCCCCACCTACTCACCCAGCCTACCTTTGGCAGCGAGGGGCACGGTAGGCAGGTCCTGAGCAAAGCCCAGGAGTTCTGGAAAGTGCTGGGTCAGCGATTTGGCAAGGATGTGCAGGAAGGTGGACTTCCCATCCACCGTCTTGGTGGAGTTCAGCTGCAAATGAGCCCCAACATACATCCTCCTCAGGGACCCCATCACATTCCTGATCACATGGGCCCAGGGTCTCTTGGCCCAGTTTCTCGCAGACTGTGGCATCAATTCTGACCCTCGACACTCTCTTTCCACTGCCACAGCTCATAAACTGCTTGCTACTGTTCCTTACTCATAAGTCTTTATCTGCTGGGATATCCCTGGAAGTTAGGGGGCTCCAGGGCAGTGGCCACATTGGTCCAGATCTTTGAGACCCCCAGGAACCAGGTCAGGTTTCTCTGTCCTCCTGAGCTTGCCCCTGTCAGAGGACACAGCCCAAGACGCTCTCACCCTGGGGGGAGCATCATTCACATGTCTTCCCTCTTACGGTTTTCCGGGACCATCTGTGGCCCATCCAAGCCTCGGATATCCTAAACCATTCATATCTACAAATGGAGTTTTCCTTCCTTTAAAAAAAAAAAATCTGATCCTAGATCTTTCTGGAGTAGGCTGGCCCGAGGGGATCACAGAACCTACCAGGTGGGGCTCGACTCTCCCCTTCCTCCTGGAGCCTCTCCTCCCTGCCTCCCACTCCACTATTCCAGATCCTAAGGCTTGACTTAGAGATCCCTGGTGGTGCTAACTGAAAGCACCACTTGGCTGCTAACTGAAAGGTCGGTGGTTCAAACCCACCAGCTTCCATAAAGATTACAGCTTTGGAAACTCTATAGGGCAGTTCTACTCTGTCATATAGAGTCACTATGAGTCAGAATCAACTTAACAGCAACGGGTCTGGTTTGGTTAAAGGCTTGGCTTGGAGAAGCCCCTGCTGCCCCCCACCTTTGATCCAGTCACTTCCTGGCCTCTCTGCAGACCAGCTTCTCCTGGGCGGAGGGCTGGTCCTAATCACGATGTTCTCCGGTCCCCTCTGCCACAGCTGAGTCAGACCTCTCTGGTAGAGCAAGCTAATGGATTACTGCTGACTGCTCCTCACCTCCGTCAGGAAGTTGATCTTGAAACCGGTGGTCTTGTTGGTCTTGGGCTGGCCATCGTTGAGATAGTTGCCCATGGCTAACACAAACTGTGGAGAGGAAGGTGGGCGGGTTCTGCCCAGGACCTCATATGGCTGTCCACCCCCTGGCCGCCCTGTCAGGATGGCCCTCCAGCCGAAAGCCCCAGGAGTGAGAAGCGCAGGTAGGGTGCCCGGGAGGGATGAGCCCTGACCTCCAGGATCTTGGCGAGCTTCCGGCTGTTCTTGAGCTCCAGGGAGGCCTGACGCAAGCATTCGAGGCTGCCTCGGATCTCCTCGGTCTTCTCCTGCAGGGTGGCCTGGAAGTGGAGGCTGCGTAGGCGGGTCTTGTATTCGGGGACCGACAACATCTGCCGATAAGGCAGGGGCAAAGATTCATCTATCCCAGGCCAGGAGACTCATTGCCCCACCGTAGCCCGAGACCCTTACAAGGGTAGGGGCCTGGGCCCGGAATTCCCTTAGGAACAATAAACAGCCGCTAGGGGGCGCCCCATCCCGGCTACCTGGAACCCCAGGTGGGAAGTGGCCACTGGAGGTGTAAACCGGAGCTTGGAGGCGTAAGCGCGGGAGTGGTGGAGGGGAGGACCCACAGGGACACACAGGCGGCGGCCGCACCTGCAGCACAAACTGGTCGGGCTCGCTCAGGCGGCCGGGCGCCTCGCGGAAGGCCTGGTAGCGCTGCTCCTCGTCGGCGTCGGGCGCGAAGAGCAGTAGCTGCGCCAGGTGCGCGGGCTCCAGGCGCCGAGGGTCCATGCTCATGAGGACCTGGCGGAGCTCTGCGGGGCTCAGCTTCAGGTGTGCCAGGAGGATGGCTGTGGGGGGCAGGGCCTTAGGGGGCGGGACGGGGACGGGGTCGGAGCGGAAAGGACGGCGAGGGGGCGGGGCTGCGCGACTGCCCTAGGGTCCCGGGTAGAGCCTGAGACAGGGCCAAGGAACTGAGGCGGGGCCTGCGAGGGGTACCGTGGAGGGTGGGTCAGTGTTGGAGAGACTCCTTCCAGGGACCGATCAAAGGGGAGGGCGGTTGGGTAGGGCCCGTGGGGGTGGGACCAAGGACCTAGGGAGGGACCTGAGATGGGGAGAGGAGAGGGTAAGGCTGGCGGGGTGGCCAGATCGAGATGTGGGCAGACGAGGGGACTACTACAGGGCGAGGGCGGGGATTTCAGGAGGTCTATGAGGGGCGGAGCCAAGGCGGCACCTGTGCCCAGGTGGGATCCAGCTGGCTGTGGGGCTAAGAGGGGGCCTTCACCCACGGGCGGCAGGTGTCTGGGGACCCCCTCGGACGGATCCAAGCCTTTGTGGCCCACAGTGGGGGCCGTCTCCCGTCCCCCACCACCCCTGGGGCTCCCTGGCCCTCACAGGTGTTGTAGGCTTTCTTGTGGGACAGAATCTCCACCACCTCCTTCTTCCTGAAGGGCTCGGGTCCCGGCACAGGCTCTGGAAAAGAAATGATGGTTGAATGAGGGAGTGATGTGGCCATAGCCTGGCCAATCAGGATGGCCTCTTGAGGCGGCTGGGGGAACTGCCAAAGGTCAGACCCCCCCTTGACCATGGCCTTGACCGAATCCACCCCAGGTGTTAACACTACCCTCATTCCTCAGCCTCCCATTGGTGGACTCTCAGGTCTAGTTGAACACACGAGGCTTGTGTGGCATGCAATCCCCCTGCTGCTACCTTCTCAAATGCCCTCTCTCCCCTGTGCCCTTGGGACTGAGCTGGCAGAGCCACAGAACCAACAACCTCTTAACCTTTCAGATGATTCCCGGGTTGGACAAGGGCCTTCCTCCTTCATCCTGGGTTCACTGGCTGCACACAATATCCCTGGCTGCTTGGAGCCTCACCTAACAACTTATGGGAAGCTACCCAGACAGAGGCAAGAGGAGACAAAGGCTGGAAGATATATTTGTGGATGCTTCACGTCCACCATGTTCTGGCTGTGTGACTTTGAGCAAATTACCCAGACTCTCTGTGCTTCCTCATCAGGAAGTGGGTCATCACTGTACCTATCTCACAGAGTTGTCACAGGGATTAATTCAGAAACGAGAGCACCTGGCATTTGGTAAGCATGCTATAAATGCTAGCCATTACTATTATTATCTCCACTTTGAGACAGGAAAACTGAGGCTCCAAGAACTTAAACAACTCAGGACATAGTAAGAAAATACCCTCAGTGCAGACCTAGGGTACTGTAAACCACAGAAAGCAACAGGTGGGCTGCCACTGACGGCCTGTTATCCAGGGGTCCCCCAAGGCCATCAGGCCACTCACTAGCGGGTTTCTGGGTGCCGAAGTGGAGCTCTAAGTCGAGGTATTTCACCATGTCGCTCAGCTTGTCATAGTCAGAGTCTTCCCCGAGCTGTGCGGGAGGGTGGGAGATTCAGAGTGAAGAGCAAGGATGGTGGCTCCACTGCCCTCCCCCACCCCACCCATTCTTTAAGGGCTGCCCTGGGGGTTCCCTGAGGGAGAGCTCCCATCAGACCCTGAGATAAACCTGGCGGGCAGGAGGAGACTGCAGGAGAAGCTAAATCAACGAAGTTATCGGTGATGAGTTCTCTCTCCTTGTGGTCAACAATATGCTCACATGTGGGACACTATCCATGCAGAAGCCAGCAAGTTGGGCTGGAGCAGAGGAAACTGGGGCTGTAAAGGGGCTGGAGCCAACCAAGGGGGCTTGAGGAGGTGGCCAAGGGGTCTGGCCCTGTTTTGAGGTCTCGTTTGCAGGAAATTAATTCACTAGAGTTGCCCTGGGCAGAATGAGCTGGTGCTGGGGGAACTGAAGCAGAAAAGGCCAGGAGCTGAAAGCTAGACAGGTGGTTTTGATGAATGGTTTGAATACAAGGTAACCATGGGGGTTGCCAAGGGGTAGATCCCAAAGAGAGGGCAGGCAGAGAAATAAAGGCCCAGAACATGGCTGCAGGCAGGGATGCCCAGCATGGATTTGGACTCAGCCAGGTGCATGATCTGTGACCCTGTTACCCTGTGTCCGCTGTTAGTAACTGGTAGAAGGACCACACAAGGCTCAAAGACCCATCTGAGACTGGGAGGCATGAGGTCTCCAGGGGAGACCTGGTAGATAGCTGTTTGTGGTTTTATTCTGCTGAGCATCTTTATCAACAAGATGGAAAGGTTCCTTGGAGATATGGACTGATGCCAACTTGGCTGGGAGGGCAGGAGACAAACCCAGGACCTCGGAGATGGCAACCAGAAGAAATGCAGTGTGGCTACATGTGCAGGCATGCTACTGGTTCCAAGAAGATGAAAGTACTGTGGTTGAGAATGTTAGTGGGCATGAGCACTGGGGTGGGGCAGCCCCAGAAGCTGGAGGGATCCCAGGCCATATTAAAAAGAGTATGGTGTCCAGGTCAAAGGAGGTGAGAAATCTGTTTTCTCCTCTGCATTGGTCAAGCTCCAATGGGGGGGTGGTCAAGTTCCATTTGGGATTTGCCCTCTGACAGGAACATGGACACTGGACTTTGGGGCTAGAAACCATGTTCTAGAGGAATGACCTAAAGAACAGAAGTGGATGAGTGGGCGGTACAACTTTGCTCATCAGACAGGTTAGTCTGTGGATAAGGGAGTATAGTTGCTCTGCCTGATTTCAAGGGCCAGGACAGAAAAGAGGGCATGGAGATCTTGGTGAGACAAGATTTCAGAGAAATACAATGAAGGATAGTTAAAACTGTCCAGTGAGGGAAGGGCTTCCTTGGCAGGTAGTAAGTCCCCTGTCACTGAAAGTGTTCCAGTATTTATTAGTGGTGTTGTTTGAGGATGGAGGCTGGTGTGCAGGAGTTTGGACTGACTGCCCTTGAAGAATCCTACAGTCTTGGCTCCTGTGAATGAACCACTCACAGTAGATGGTGGGACAGTCTGAGGGCCAGTGATTCTCTAACCAGATATCCTTTTCTTGGCTCTAAGAGCCTGCGGGAACTAGTCAGGCCTCAAGACTGACAAGCTTCAAGCGTGAGTGTAGTGGCACTTCCAGTTGTCCCCAGCGTGTCTTTGGCTCAGGGACACAGATTGAGCTTGGCAATTCACAGCCAAAGGTGGGTTGGGCTTCAATGCTGGACTCAGCCACCAAGGGTGGGTGTGTCCACGGGCTCCTCTGTTCAAGGACTGCGGGACATTATGGCTGATGTTGGAAGAGGCCTAGAGCATGGATCTTGTCTTCAACTCTGCTGGCCAGGCCACCCTCCCCTGGCCATCAGGGTCCCAGGTCACCTACCTGACCCCAGATGGTGCCTTCGGAGTTCTCCACCTGCTCCCACCGCAGGCGCTTGACGCTCATGTGGCTAGTCTCGCTACGGCGGTGGCCCAGGCCTCTGGACAGCATGGGGGGTGCACAAGGCACGGGTGGGGGAAGGGGTGGCGGGGGTGGTGGAGGGACTGGGTGGCTGAATTGGGTGAGGGGCTTGGCCAGCGCCTGAGCAGAGCCCCGGGGACCATCA
>NW_004444013.1:11952521-11992837 GCF_000243295.1 Trichechus manatus latirostris
GGGGGGATGTTGTCAGAGATGGAGGAGTAGGTCAGGGAGCTGCCTTCCTCGCTGCTGCTGATGCACTCGCTGGCGCTGCTCCGCTCGTTGGTTACGAAGCTGCCCTGGTCTTCATGAAAGCTCATCTGGAGTGGGGGAGAGCAAGGTGAGGGGAGGAGGAGGCTGGGCCAGGACAGAGACCAGTGCCTGTGCCAGTGCGTGTGAGGCGTGGGGCAAGGGGAGTGAGAGTTGGGTAGCCTGGGGCAGGGGGTGGGATAGCCTGAGGACAAAGATAGGATAGTCTGGTGGGTTAGCCTCAGACTATGGGTGAGATAGCCTGGGAGAATACAGGCTAGCCTGGGATCAAGAATGGGGTAACCTGAGACAGGGTATATGGAGTAGCCTTGGGCAAGGGATGGGATAGCCTGGGGAGGAAAAGGTAGAAGAACCTGGCGGCTTAGCCTGAGTCTTTGGGTGGGGTAGCCTGAGCAAGTGTAGGGCAGCCTGGGACAAGGGACAAAGAATGCAGTAACCTAAGGCAGATTACGTGGGGTAGCCTTGGGCAAGGGGTAAGATAGTCTGTGACAATGAATGGGATAGCTTGGGATAGGTGATGGGGTAGCCTGGGGTAAGGGGTGGGCTCAAGCAAGGGAGTAGGGTGGCCTGAGACAGATTATAGGCTAGACTGGGCAGGGAGAGGGGAAGCCTGGGGCAGATCCTGAGGGCAGTAGGTCTCTTGCAGGGCCCAGGGGACACTGTTCCCCTTACAGGCCTCACACCACACCTCACTTCCCCCCATCTGCCTGCACACTCACCTCCTCATAGTCATTCTCAGGGGTCAGGAAGTCATCCAGGACGGTGACCCGGGGGCCCAGCTGCTCGCTCAGTGAGTCCAGAAAGCGATCAGTGTCTCGGCTCCGCACGGGGCGGGAGAAGGTGAAGAGCTTCCTGCGGCTGGGCGGGCGGGCAGGGTCCGGGCTGGGGGGGCTGTCGGGGTGGGCGGGCCCAGGGCCTGGCTGCGGGGAGGGTGCCCTGCTGCTGTCCAGGCTGGCATAGGGGTGGGACTCGGAGCTGCTGGGGGAGGCCAGGCCCCCCGAGCACAGCGGGTAGTAGCAGGGGGAGGGCAGCAGCCGCTCGCTGGGCCACGAGACGCTGGACAGGGTCCTGGGCCCTGGGGTGGGGGACGGAGCGTGAGGACCCTCTTCAGCCGTACCTGGGTTCCAGGGGGAGGCTGGAGGGGAGGGGGCCGGGGCAGATGGCTCTGTGTCCTGGGCACCCCTTTCCTTCTCCGGCACAGCCTAGGAAGACCCTGAGCAACCCTGTGTCCCTAGGCTCTTCGCCTTGGTGCGGTGGGAGGGCAGGGAGCACTTCGCAGTCCCATGGATGCTCATCTGGGAGTGGATACTCAGGGTCCCACCCAGCACCTGGCTCAGACCTCACACCCACTGAACACAGCTGAAGGGGCTGAGGCTCCATCCCCAGACCCCAGATTAGGAGCAACAAGACACCTCCCATGCCCTGCAAGCCCTGGCCTCGCATAACCCCATGGGCTCACAGGAGCCTCTCCTGGGGTCCTGCCTCTGAACTGCCGAGAAACCATTCCACGTGTCCTGTGACCCACCATCTTCCCAGCTGTACCATTCACAGAGCAACGTGTGCATTTTATAGTTTATCCAATAGCCACAGCCATATGCTAACTTGGAGACTAATTTGGGGGCAGGAGAATCACAGGGGACATGGGAGGGGCTTGGGAGGGGCATAGAGGCTTCTGAGGTACCCCCACAACTCAGTCACATGGCCAAGGAGCAGAGGGGAAGCTCCAGGCATCATTGGTGCCTTGGGTGGGGGCGGCACCCAGACAGCCAGTCAGGACAGAGGCAGTGCCGCCCACAGACCAGGGCTGGATGGGCGCCTACCTGCGGTGCCTGCCGGGCTGGGCACTGGGGGGGAGGCCCAGGATTTTGACATGGTCCCCCTCTTCCCTTTGAAGCTGCTGTTTAGTCGGGATTCGAGTTCCGCATAGACTGCAGACATCTGTGGGAGGTGGGGAAGAGTACAGCCCACCTATCACCCCCATGTGGCCACCAAGGCCAGGCCTGGGTGGTCTGCAAGGCTGGGGTCTTCCCCAGCCTGGAGTAGGTCTCCTGGGAGGGTCTCTGGACCCAGCCCATGGGTGCCCCATACCCCACCCCCACTGACCCCACGGGAGAGCAGAAAGGATCCTCACCATCTTGGGGTTGGGTGTCTCAGGGAGGGATGTGCCATCTCCTGCCTGACGCTCTCCTGGGACCAGAGGAAGAGGCATCTCAGGGCAGTCACTGGGACCTGCTGGAATCAGAGGGCTGAGTTGGCCACTGGAGTCTAGTCCCCACTCCTGAGATCATAGGCTCAGGCCCCTCACAGACCCAGGGGGCCACCGCTCAGCCCAGCCCACCACCAGCCCTTGGGATTTCTCATCTCACCAAGCCCATTTTACAGCTGAGAAAAGTAAGCCCCATCTGCAGCCTCACGCCCTGCCCCAGCCTTCCGTCCAGTCCTTACTGCAGCTGAGGCTGGTGTCCAGGCTGGGGGTCCGGAGGCTGCGGCGACACATGGAGGCGGCCCTCAGGGAGCTGCGTGGCTGTGGCTCAGGTGTCGGCTCTGGTTCAGGCTCGGGCTCGGGCTCGGGATCTGCTGGGGGACATGCAGGTAGATGGGTCCCCCTGTCCTCTTAGCAAACAAGGAGCTTCAAAAAATAGGGAACGTGAGGGCTGAAGCAGTCTACCTGCCTCTAGGACAGCTCTAGGAGAATCCTGGGACAAGAAACCAGGAGCAGGAACAAGAGGGACACCCCAGTGGAGCTGGTCTGAGGACAGAGGCCTGAGTGCGGTGGCCACAGCCCACCCAACAGGGCCTCCTCCCATGACAAAGGCCTAGGACCCCATGCCTACAGGGTCTCGACACCCTGTGCTTGGCCCAGACCCGGTAGTGCTGCCCATAGGGTCTTGTGGAGCAAAATGGAAGGTTCCAGATGTGTGGGATTTCTGCTGTGCTGCCTGGGACCTTAGCTTCTTGCTAAAACCCTTGGCAAATTATGGGCCCCGGGAATGGGGGCAGTAGGCACACAAGGGCCTGTACATAGTGGGTCTGCAGGGTTTGACACGGCAAGTACAGAGTGCTTAGAACAGGGTTAATACATTATCATAACAAAGAAAACCCTATTCCCTAATGGGATTATATCCACAGGTATAGGGGTTAGGATTTACAACACATAATTCTGGGAGACATAATTCAATGCATAACATTCCACCCTTTGCCCCTCCCAAAATTCATGTCCTTCCCACATACAAAACACATTATCCCAAAAGTCTTAATCCCATTCCAGCATCAACTCTAAGTCTAAAATCTCATCTTCTAGATCAACTAAATCAAGTATGACCGGTTTGCCATGAGACCAGAACTGGATGGTGCCCGGCTACCATTACTGAATGTTTTGAATCGAAGATTCTATAGAAGAATCCTGATCAAAAAAGGGAAAATGCAGAACAGAACTCCAAATTCTCATGGACTCCAGTGTGTCTGGAGCCATGGAGGCTGGATGAACTTCTGAGATAATCTTGAAATCTTAAACCAAAAATATTCCTTGAAGTCATGTTAAAACTGAACAATAGTTTAGCTTAACTAGTAAAAAACGTCTGCCTTCAGTATTGTGCTCTTTTAAAAACTATCTATATGGGATCAAAGTGACAACAGCAACTCGAAAAATTAGATAGGAAGCTTAGGGGGCAGTGAGTTTATGTTAATGGGGGAGGAACAACTCAGAAACGGAGGGTGAGAATGGCTGCACAACTTGAAGAATGTAATCCATGTCACTGAATTGTACATGTGGAAACTGTTGAATTGGTACATGTTCTGCTGTGTATATTCTCAACAACAAAAATAAGTTATAAAAAAAAAATGTATGATTCTGGGTTTAGCACACTTCGAACTCACATGGCCTAAAATATGAAATGCATGGTTTGTAGGCATACAGTAGGCCCACTGTCTCAGGGGCACTGTGGGCTTGGCTGGGCAGGGCTGCCATCTGAGCTCTGTCCTATCAGGTGGGCAGCCGAGGGAAGCTGAGGTTCTTGCGTGTGCTTGTGAGCCAGGACACAGTAGCCACGTGTGAATCGACCATGTGCTGGTGTCTCTGTCATCGGTGACCACATGGTTTTCTTGATCAGCGCCACACTTCTTGGGGCACAAAGCATTGCCACTGACCTCTGTGGTGCAGCGAGAGGCCAGGGATCATGCCCATTTTGTGGGTGAGAACACTGAGACCCCAGGAAGTGAGGGGGCTAAAGTCAAAGGTTATGCTGCATAAAGTTCCGGCTGGGAATACACATCCATGTGCTGGGGTTTGTATCTGCATGGCAGGTGGGCAGGTGAGAACAGGTGTCTCTCCTCACCTGGGGAGGCTCACCTGTCATGGCTGTGTAGCCCAGGAAGCACGCGATCTTCTCCTGGCACAGCTCTTGCTCCTCGTACGTCAGCAGTTGGTAAATGAACTGCCAGAGGACCTGCTTGGCAGGGGTATCCAATACAGGGTAGACGTCGACGATGAGGGTGTCAATGTTCCTAGGGAAGGTACAGGAGCAGGTGGTTCACCACTCAGGGGCTCCCCATGGGAGACGGGGTGGGGGTGGACAAAAGGGCACTTCTAGGCCATGGAATTCAGCCTCATACTCCCCCCCACTTCCCACACAGGACTGAGATGTGGGCAGGGGTGCAGGCTCTGGGGACAGGCTGCCCGGATTCAAACCCTGGCTCCACCACTTACCAGCTAAGCGACCTTTCTCAAGTTACTTAACTTCTCTGTGCCTCACTTCCTCATCTGTAAAATGGGGCTAAAAATAGCACCTACTGCATAGAGTTGTTGTGAAGATTAAAATGGGTAAACTGTGTTGGGAAAACTGACTCACTATATCAAGGATACCACCTCGGTGGTGCGAATGGTTAATGCGCTCAGCTGCTAACTGAAAGGTTGGAGGTTCAAGTCCGCCCAGAGGCACCTCGGAAGAAAGGCCCAGCGACCTACTTCCAAAAAATCAGCCATTGAAAACCCTATGCAGCACAGTTCTACTCTGTCACGCATGGGGTCACATTGAGTCGGAGTTGATTCAACGGCAACTGGTTACTGGATATCAAGGATAAGCAAACTATGGACTGTAGGCCAAAATCTGGCCCACTACCTGTTTTTGTAAAGAAAGTTTTATTGGAACACAGCCGTGCCCACTTGCTTCTATATTGCCTATGGCTGTTGTCAAGTTACAATGTCAGAGATGAGTAGTTGCGACAGAGACTATATGTGGCCCGGAAAGCCTAAGACATTGACCATCTGGCTCTTTACAGAAAGTTTGCTGACCCCTGCACTAAATGGAAAAAATAAAGCTGGATCCTTACATCATATCACACATAAAGGTGAACTCCAGATGGATAAAAGACCAAAGGGTGAAAGATAAAACTATAAAGCTAATAGAAGAAAATATCTTTTGTCCCAGGGACAGGAAAAGACTTCTTAAACAGAATTTCAAAAACCAAAACCATAAGGCCAAAAATGTGGTGAATTTGATTATACAAAATTAAAGCCATCTGTTCACAGAAGCACAACTTAGACAAATTAATATAACAGAAGTAATAACAGAAGTTATTGTTGTGTGTAGTCGAGTCAGTTCCGACTCACAGTGACCCTACGGCGATCCTATATACAGAAGTACAATGTCTAAAATCAACAAGGAATTAAAATCGTCACTGTCTGCTTCATGTCACAAAGAAGTGGGCAGTGACTTGCCCAAGGCCACCTGGCTAGGAGGTGTCAGAGTCAGGGTTTGTTCTCGGACAGCCTAGCTGCCCCAGCCCCGGGTACCAGCTGCCGCCTTCTTGGGCCGCCCCCAGGAGAAAGGGGCTGAGAAGGCTCAGGCAGGGAGACCAGGACAGTGAGTCCAGGTGGAGTCTGGGGCCCACCCAGCGCAGGTCCCCACCACCGTGCTGGCCTGGCCACCTGTGCTGGAAGAAGCTCTCGAGGGCCCGGCAGACCCCGTAGCGCTCAGGGGGTGTGAGCAGGTGCTCTAGCTGTTGGCTGAAGGTCCTCCCCTGGACACGGATGCTGGATGGTAGGATCTCTGCCACCCACTGCAGGGAGGTGAGCACTGATGATGGGTTGGGGGAATCCAGTGAGTCGGAGTCTGCAGGGACGACAGGTGGGGGAGGCACAGGTGATCCAGTGTGCCCAAGCCAAGTGCGGCTCCCTGGGGCCAGAGGACCTCTGGTGCTGGGGTGTAGCCTCCCAGAACCATGCATTGGGAGGCACTCCTGCTGTCCACAGCTGGGGACATGGCTGGAGGGAGAGCCCTGGGCAGAGTACTGGAGGCTGCCACACTGGGGGCCCTGAGAAGGGAAGCCACAGGTGTGGGGGAAGAACAGCGCCCTCTGCAGGCCTCTGGTGATCTGTGCATGCACCAATCCCACACCCAGGGGCCCCAGACGGGTCTCTGCAAGTCAGCTGATGGGGGCTCACCGCTGGCAAACGGGACAAGCCCCTCCTCCACCACCAGTGTGGGCATCGCGCCACTGCCCTGCAGCATGGACACCACCTTGTCATGGGAGCAGTTCCTGCCGAGCAGAGATGGCCCAGGAGGGCCTGCCAGAATAAGCCCTGTCCACGGCCACCAGCCAGAACTCCCCACCTAGCACGGGGAGACCATGCAGCAAGTCCCCAGCTGGGCCAGGAGAAGCAGCCCAGGCCTGGGGCCAGCTCGGTTCACTGGAGACGGGGCTGTGCCCGTTTACCCACAGGCAGGACCTCCCCCTCAAGGGCAAGCCCTAGACAGTTCACTTAACTGCATCCCCAGCATGGAGCATGGGGCGAGTGGGCCTCGTAGGTATTTTCTAGTGGGAAAGATGAACAGAGGGTCCTGGCTAGGGTGGGTGAGAGACTCAGAGTCCTCACAGGAAGAGGGACAGCTCTGGGGACCAAATAGAGAAGATTGGGACCATGGCCTGGGTGCCCAAAGAGGCAGGGGTCTTGGGGGACAGCACATCACCAAACTCTGGTATCCCTGATGGCCTCTGACCTCATGTCCAGTCCATTGAGGAAGAGAATCCGGTCCCCTGACTTGAGGGAAGCATTGTCAGCCGGGCTCCCTGGAGAGGAGAGAGGGCCTGGCGGTCAGCCACGCGGGGCCCACTCTGGACCCCGATCTGCAAGCAGGGCGCTGCGCCTCTGCTTTACAGGGGAGGGGTGGGGGAGGGTAGAGGAGAGTCAAATTCAGATCTGCGGATCCTTCATTAGGCCTCATGCCTCTCTAATCTCCACTGCCCTAAGGAGGAAGGGACCCCTGGACAGAGGTGGGGGCACTCCAGCCACCACAGCCACATGGAGTCGGCCTGGACCGGTCAGATCCCCAGCTGCTGGAGAAGAGCAGAAAGGAGAGGGCTTGAGAGCGGCATCCCCGCACCGTCCCTCCACCCTGCAGAAGAGCCCGTCCCACACACTGTCTTGGCCTCACATCATCGAGTTTCTCATGAGGAAAACATGGGTCAGCCTAGAGCAAGGCAGTCTCCTTGCTGACACTGGGACACATGTGAGCAGCTAATTCTCACTCTTCATTTAGATGACCCTGAGGGTCAGAACTACCACCGGGCTAACACCTAGGGGAGCATTTCCTTTCTTTCTGCCTCTTTTATTGGTTGTGGTTAGCTGCCGTCAAGTCAGCCCCTGCCTCATGGCGACCCCACACACAATGGAACAAAATGCTGCCTGGTCCTGCACCATCCCCATGATTGGACTGTTGTGATCCACAGGGTTTTCATTAGCTGATTTTTGGAAGCAGATCACCAGGCCTTTCTTCCTAGTCTATCTTAGTATGGAAGCTCCGTGGAAACCTGTTCAGCATCACAGCAAAACCCAAGCCTCCACTAACAGACAGGTGGTGGCTGCACCTGAAGTGCACTGGCCAGGAATCGAACCTGGGTCTCCCACATGGAAGGTAAGAATTCTACCATTGAACCGTTACTGCCTCACACCTTCCTTTAATTCTTTAAATGTGGTTTTCTTTAGTTCTTTGAACATATTTATAGTAAGTGCTTTTATTTGTAGTCACTATAAATTCGTTTGGAAGCAAGTAGGGGGAATGAAAGGAGCCCTGGTGGCGCAATGGTTAAGTGCTCAGCTGCTAACTGAAAGGTCAGAGGTTTGAACCTACCCAGTGGCTCCACAGGAGAAAGACCTGGTGATCTGCTCCTTGTAAAGATTACAGCCTAGAAAATCCTGTGGGGCAGTTCTACTCTGTCACATGAGATCACTCTGAGTTGGTATCAACTCAACGGCACCTAACAACAACAACAGATTGTGAGAGGCTCTCTCTTGAAGCTGTGGGGGTTGGAAGGAAGGTGCCTTGTCCAGCAAGGAATGGCAACGATCAGGGAAGACGTCCTGGGCGAGGTGGGATAGGGGAAGGTCCTTTCAATAACTGGCAATGGGGAGAGGGTGACAGTGGTGACTACTGCCATCTGGCCAGACTGGGGTGGGAGGGCTCAAGAGGTTGTAGCAGGAGCCTAGAGATCACTGGACCAGAGTCAGGAGACCCCAGGTTCTGGTGCTTGATTTGCCAGGGCCTCTCTAGGCCTCAGTTTCCCCGTTTGTAAAAGCTCCCATTTAAGCACTCCTTTGGCTCTGCCACTGCAGGCTTCCTATGACGGCCTGGAGGATGGGGGTGGAGGGAACAGCACTGCTGGATTTTAACATGCCCTAGGCCAAGTGTCTCTGGTTACAAGTGTGGGAGAGGCAGGGAGATGGCGGGGAGGTGGTGGCACAGTTGGAAAAGCAACCTTTGGGCCTGTTCCCCTCAGTACCGGGTCAACCACTTAACAAAACACACACACACACACACACACACACACACACAAAAAGAAACCCCGTTGGCATCAAGTGGATTCCGACTCATAGTGACCCCATGTGAAAGAGCAGAACCTGCTATATAGGGTTTCCAGCTTTACTGAAGCAGACTGCCACATCGCTCTCCCGAGAAGCGGCTGGTGGGTTTGAACAGCCAACCTTTTGGTTAGCACTGCACCGTCAGGGCTCCTTGACAACCACCGAGTGATGCACAAATCAAGGAGAACTGGAACATGCCAGCTGTCAGGACTAGGTCTCGGAACTCTCTGATGGCTGGGAATGATGATGCAAAGGCACTGAGGTACCTTCCTGGGGATCAGAGATGCCCATCTCACAAGTCCATACACTGGAGATGTGAGATGCAGAAGTGTAGAGAGGACCCAGTACCAGTAGGGGCTCCAGTGGGGATGCATCATCAGGAGCATCATCCCTAGGTGCTGGGAGGGGATGGATGACCCAGCCCTGTAGGATGGTGTTATAATGGGGGAGAGTTCAACTCAGCGCCAGGAGACATTTCGGTCAATAGAGAGCTTCCACAGTGGGATGGGGTGCCTCAGCAGGAAATGACCTCCCTCCCCACCCCCCACCACTGAAGGGGCAGGAAGGAGGGACCCCTGCTCTGGAAAGGCTCTGCCTTCTCTGAGATGTCCTGATTCCAGGAGCAAGAAGGGACAGGCTGTGTGGGGAGAGGAGGGGAGACTTGGTGGGGGAGCTGGAGAGCAGGCAGAGGGTTGAAGCCCAGCTGCCTCTGAGTTTGGCCCGCCAATAAGTGCCCAGTTCACAGTGGGCACTCAGTGCAGGGAATGCTGTTTGGGGCACCATCTGGGCAGCTAGTCCTGGCTGCCCGAGTGTCCCAGGCAATGCCCCCAGGACTCCCTATGCACAGAGGAACGATCTGGATGAAGAAGTTGGCTCACTTGGCTCAGGGTGATGACCAAGTTGGAGGGGAAATGTCCCAACTTAGGTAGAAGCTTCTTAGGCTGGAGATGATGTGGGTCTGCTTGCTCTGGGACACTCACAGGCCACAGGACACACAGTACCCTACAACAGTGTCCTTCACCCTATCCTTGGCCTTGAGACTCTTAGGACACCCTCCCATCCCTTACCTGGCAGGACGGACTCGATCCACACAGGCCCGTGGCCCCGCAGAGTGAAGCCGAAGCTCTTGTTGCCCTTGTAGACTCGGACGGTCCTGGGGAAAAAGAAGGGGCTGGGTGGGAGGTGGGCAGGTGCTCTGCCCTGGGGACGCAGGGGATGGAGAAATACCGTGTCTCACTCCCCCTAGCCTCTCCTGCCCCCAGGGGTGTCCACGCGCAGTGCCCCCTGCCCAGGTCTCCGTTCCTGCGCATTGGGGTACCTGCGTGCGCCCCCCGGGCCAGCGTGGCCACCCAACAGCGAGGCCGCCTTGAGCGGCGGTGGCTCATCGGGGCGGCGCGGCGCGGCGCTGGCGCGCGTGGACACCAGCAAGCGTTCGGGCCGCTCCTCGCTGCGGCTCCGGCGCAGCCGCTGTGCGCCATGCGCCCTTCGCGCGCGGCACAGCTTGCCCAGCAGGCCCTGCGACACCACCTCGTCGAAGCGCGCCCGGTGCTTCTTGGGGATGAAGATCCTGCGGCAAGGATAGCAGCGTTGGGGCGCATCCCCGGATCGCGCCGCGCGTCCCGCAAGGCGCCGCCCAAAGGGACACAGTCTGGGCAGGTAGAGCTGGAAACTGGCTGTCCCAGTGTCCCCCAGTGTCTGGCCACATCAGGACCGTGGAGCCCGTCTCCCTCCACCTCCGAAAAGTCACATTCAGACTGGCTTCCATTCTCTCCAGGCCTCCAAAGTCAGTCCAGGGACCCATCCGCCTCCCCCTGCCTCTTTGTCTTCCCACCTAGCCTGAGGTCGGCTCCACCTCCGGCCCTTTCCCCCACCCCTTATCCTATGCCCTCCTATCACACTGATCAGTCCTCCCACCCACCTTCTGCAGAGTGGTTTTCAGGGGACTCAGCTGGAGAAAACTGGAGTCACAATCACCCAGGGTCAGACTTCCCCATACCTCATCACACCCCCGTCTTCTTGCTTGCTTCTCTGGGCAGCCCTCTCTACTGCTGGCTGCTCAGAATTTTCCAGAACTACCACAGCTGCCATGCCCAGACCCACCTCTAAATCTTTTGCAGGCTGTTGCAGCTGCCTGGTGCACTCTCTGTCCCCTTAGCTACACTGAGCCTCCCTTCCATATCCAGATCCTCAGGCTCCCCTGCAATTTAGTTCTCTGTGTGTTTGGGACGCCCCAGCCATCTGTGGCAGGCGCTGTCCCAGCCAGACACTGGGGTTCAAAGCCAGAGGGATTGTGGTTCACACATGCAAAGGATTCAGCCTGGGAGTGGTGAAGGGCAGGCAGAAGACTGGCATGGTCCTCTGTGCATGGTCCTCATCCAGGATGATTTCTCAGTGCCATTGGTCTCCTTTGTGAGACTGGCAGCTGAGTGAGGGCTGGGTCTGTTGGCTCAGCTGTGAGCCACAGTGACCAGCTAGGGCTTGGCACATGGGAGGAACTCATTAAAAAAAAAAGCTGTGCCAAGCACACCTCTGAGTAATGGCGGCAGTCAGCATGCCAGTGGACTCCCCAGCCATGGCAGAGGAGTCGGACACTCAGAGGGGCCCCCTGGTTTTCAGGGTGGCATAGCTGGCCTTTGGCACAGTTGGAATCAGAGCCCCCAGCCTTTTGAGCCTCAGCGCTGTGACCAGGGCCCCTGAAGTGGCAGCTGCTGGAGAGGCCTCCCTGGCTGCATCCCAGGGCTCCTCTCCCTGTCCTTTCTACCTGGAGCCTGCACCAAGGGCATGGTAGGGAGGAGAGAGGGGAAGAAGACAGTAGCCTTGCTGTTAACACATTGCTGTCTAGTCGATTTCGACTCCTAGAGACCCTATAGGACAGAGTAGAACTGCCCCATAGAGTTTCCAAAGCTGTAATCTTTACAGAAGCAGACTTCCAAATCTTTCTCCCGCAGAGTGGCTGGTGAGTTAGAACCACTGACCTTTCAGCTAGCAGTTTAGCGCTTAACCACTGCGCCCACAGGGGTCCTCCAATAGCCCTGCAGCTGGCTGAAACCCAGCCACCGCTGAGTGGCTTGGTTGGCCCCTCAGTTCCCCTAGCCTCCTGGGGGTATGAAGAAGGCCAGGCAAGCAGAATGAGCTGCCTGGTGGGAGGGATGGGGTGTGGCTTCCCAGGGAGGGAAGGGCGCCCCCATCAGGCCCTGTCCTCCCCAGGTAAACTCTGCTCCAGGTTTGGGTGTTCTAGGCGACTAGGGAGCCAGGCTGAATGGCCAGGAGCTTCCTGGCCTGACATGCCCAACCCTGCCCACCAGCAGTGATCCTGCAGATCTTGAGCACAGCCTTATTCCCCAGATTGCCACTCCAGGCTCTCCATCTGCCTGGCCTGCACATTCTCCACACCTTCCCAGGTATGGGCCCCAACCCACCTCACACACTCTGGCAAAGGGAGTTGACCAGCCTGAGACTGTCTACCTCACTCTTGGGCTCTGGGAGGCCATCAGCCCCACACCCCATTCCAATACCAACCTGGGAAGGGGCCAGGTGGCCTTCCCAGCTCCACCCTCTAGCAGCAACTAGAAAAGGCCCTGCCTCACTGGGGGGACCCAGGGGAGGCACCAACTCTACAGGTGGGAGAGGGTTGGTGGTCCTTTCCCTGCCTGGCGTCCTTGGGGCTGAGTTAGAGGCCAAGGCTGGAGGCCAAGGCTGCCAGCCAGCCAGACGCCCTTCCTGGCCCTGAGGGCCATCCATGCGGCTCAGTGTGGCCCTGTCACCCAGCACTGGATCTGCTCTGACTCATTGACCCTGCAGAACCAGATGCCATGGGGCCGGTGCAGCCGACCACTGTCTGACCCAGAGAGCCAGGCAATAGCTGCCTCAGGACTCCTGTGTCCCTGCTATGCCCACAGGCCTCTCTGAAGCCACACAAGTCTTCCTGGGGGACACACAACGACCTTCCACACAGGGTCAGCTTCCCCTCTCTGCCTGGGTCCGGCTAAATGCAACACCAGGCTCCTACAAGGGGCTCCCCTAGGGTCCTCTTTCTATGCCCATTCCCTGTCCCCATTGGCTTTCTCCACCTTGCCCTTGATCATCAGCCAGCCCTGGAGGGGCAAACTGCTGGGGTGGGGGCAAGAATGGCCGGCCCATGCGGGTAGCATCAGCCTGGGGTGAAAGTGCCTATGGTGCTGGCAGTCAAGAGGTTGCATCCTCCAGACTCGGGGAGGGACTTGCAGAATTCTCACCCAGAGCACCCTACCCCAGCCTCAGTCCTCTGTCGGGAAGCCCCTCCATCGCCCAGCCCCACCCCCCTCAACCCGGCCAGGGCGCAAGGTTCCCGGGGGTGCGGGGCGCGGGGAAGAAGCTACCGAAAGTGCCGGGAGAAGCCTTGGTCCTTCCCCATCTGGAGCCGGGACGGCGGCGCGGCAAGTGCCGAAGGGCCGGAGTGGCCGAGCCGTGAATGGTGCGAGGGCGCCGCGACTCCACGCGCCTCTGCCCGGCAAGCGCGCGCGGTGGCCCCTCCCGGGCCGCCACCATGCCCGCCCCTAGCGGGAGGCCCCGCCCCGTCGGCGGTGGCGGAGGCCCGGGGGACCTTTCGTCACACACACCCCCCCCCCACCCCTTGGCCGCCTCCATTATTTCCCCTCCTTGCCTCCGACCTCGCGGGCCCTAGCGCCCCGCACATGTGCGGCAGAGACCGAAGTCGACAGCCTTTGTACAGCCCGGGAAGGCTTCCTGCAGGGGGTGGTCTTTGCGCTGGGCCAAAAGGGCTCAGCCAAGAGTTGCCAGGGAGAGGAAGCCCTGACGATCCACGGGGAAGCTTCGGTCGGGGGCATGCTAAGGAGAGGGAAGCGGCTGGAGAGGGGGCCTTGAGCGCCATGGTCAGCTGCTGAGGCCCCACCTGACAGCAGTGGGGGCCACAGGGGCCTTCAGGATCTAAGGGAGGTGGGAGGACCCCAGAGACTTCGGTACACCAAGGGAGGGGTGCTGCTGGGAGGGCAACCAGGGAGGCGGTGGGTGGGACAGGTGGCTAGATTTGCAAAACACAGAGGAGGTAGAGGGCGAGAAACAGTGTGTGAGTAGAGGTGGTCATCAAGGGGCCAGGTGGGAAGGCTCCCAGGAGAGGGGAGGGAGAGTAGTGGACCTCTCTGGGATGGGCATGTCCTACTGGGAGAGAAGAATGGAGGAGAGGTAAAGGGGAGGAGGGGGAGGTTGCAGGGAAGGGGCTCTCGGCTGCCACACCCTAGGGGCCCTACTCTCACTGATCCAGATCCGGACTGTGGGCTGGAGGGGGTTCTGTTGACTCAGTCTCTGCCCCACCCCGGCTTGTGGAGGGCATGGAGAATCTGCAGTCTGAGGACCAAGGATAGAAAGTCCAAGGCATATCTGGGGGAGCAGCTCCTCGGGGTCACCTCAATGGTGACATCAGCATGAGGCCCTCAGCTTCCTCTTTGGGACCTCACCAGAGGTGGCCGGCACTCGGACAGGCAGTAAACCCCAGGGATCTCACCTTGGCCTCACGTTCATTGTCACAGGCAGGAGTGGTCCTGCCTGCTGTACCTGCAGGCCCATCACATGGGACCCTGCAGACCTGACCGTGAGTCCGGCTCTCTGTCTAGACTGTGCTGCCCGACACCCCTTGGCCCCACGCTCCTAGCTCCACACTCCCGGCCCCGTGGAACCACCCTCCTGTCTGGCAGCTGCACTAAGCCAGAGCCGATGCTCAGGGTCTGCCCTGTCCGGGCCCAGCCTGTTGGGTTCCAGTGCTTAGCCCCGCCACGGAGAGAAATGTTGGAAACCTGCACAGCCAGCGCAGCTCCTGGAACCGGCAGGGCCACAGCCATCCCAGCACTATGGAGCCATCTCTGGCTGTGTCTCGCCAACTGCAGTGGCCCTGCCTTCAGAACCAGGCTGGCGTGAGGGCTGGGAAGACTGTCCACCATGCCAGGGCAAAGGAGATGCCAGCAGGAACAAATGCTTATGCTGGACTCCAGACCCAGTCGGCAGCACACACTGCTGCAGGGACATTCCTCACGGGCACTGGGAAGGCACTTGATGGGACCAGCAGCTGGCGTGTCCAGCCAGGCAGCATGGAGTGGGCTAGGGCACCGACAGCAGCTGGCCTTCCCTGAAGTGTTTGCCGCAGGGAGAGGGCACTGCCGAAGGCGCTCACTCTAGGGCAGTGGTTCTCAACTGGGGGCGGTTTTGTCCTCCAAGGGAGATTTGGCAATGTCTGGAGACATTTTTGGTTGTCACACTGTGAGAGGGGGATGCTGTTGACATCTAGTGGGAAGAGTCCAGGGATGCTGCTAAACATCCAGCAATGCAAATTCTCTGGCCCCAAATGCCAACACTATAGTGCTGGGGTCGAGAACCCCTGCTCTAGGGGCTCTAACCAAACTAACACTAATTGAGCGCCGACTATATACCTGGTAAAGGTCTGTGGGTGGGGCAAATCGTTCAGCACTCAACTATTAGCTGAAAGGTTGGTAGTTCGAACCCACTCAGAGATGCCTCACAAGAAAGACCTGGTGATCTGCTTCGGAAAAGTCACAGCCTTGAAAACCCTATGGAGAAGTTCTACTCTGCACACTTGGGATCACCATGACTTGTTGGCAATTAACAATAACAACGTATGCGTGGTTCTTCTACCTACATGGTCCCATATAATTCTCCCCATAACTCGGTATTGTGGTATCCCAGATACCTGTCATTAATGCAAAAGAGGGGAGGGAGTGCGGAGGGTCCCTCACAGCCCACTTCCAAATTCTCAGCTAATCTGTGCTGCTTACAGTTGGCAGAGTTCATTGATGTGGTTTGCTATCAAGGACTCTGCTGGGAACACACAGGGATGAGGAACCCCATTTTACAGATAAATTGCAGAGGCCAGCCAACCTGCTCAAGATCACACAGCCAGTGAGTGGTCCTGGTGTTCAAAGCTAGGTCTGTCAGCTTCCAAGTCCCAGCTCCTTCCAGCACCCTAGTTGCTCCCCTTGCCTCCCCACCAGCCCCAGCCCCTCCTTGTGTATTTCCTGAAATACTCATGCCTGCGTGGATCACAAAGCTGACCTTGCTTTCCATTCCCTCCTGGCCAAGTTACACTTTCCAAACAGCCTGTCCTGTCCTAATTAGAAAGCCATTTTATCACTTCATCAAACTGGGATCCCTTTGGGGACAGACCCAAATTAGATGCCGAGCCACAGGACTCACTGCTGTTTAAAGGAAGCTGAGCCCCCATGCTTACGTTGCTGTCACTGCCAGCCGTGGCTCCATTTGATCTCCCCTGACCCAAATCTCACCACCCTGCACTGCAGTGCCATCCAAGAGAACTTCCTACAGTGATGGAGATGTCCAATGTGGTAGCCACTACCAGCATGTGGCTATTGAGCACTTGCAGTGTGGCTAGTGAGACTGAGAACAGAATTTTCAATTTTATCTAATATTCATTAAATTTAATTTTTAATAGCCACATGTGGCCAGTGGCTGCCGTGCTGGAGAGCACAGCTTTGTGGCCTCATTGCTCCTTTCTCTCTACCCAAGACCACCCCTGGGAGGCCAGACTGTGATTTCAGAGGGTTTCAGCCTCTGTGCTGAGCTCTGACATCTGGACATTTCTTCTGTAGCTGTTCAACCTCTCCTTTAAACCTTGTTTCTCTGAGATTGGTGGTGGTGGGGAGGGCTCTAGGGGCAGAGCTTGTTGCTCTTTGAGGGCCCCATCCGGTGCAGGGTGGCTCATAATGGGGCACTGTTGGGTGCCATGGGCTTGTGTACCTCTACGGCTAGACACCCAGCCTGAGGGACTCTCCTTGGGGACCGTCCTCCCACTTCTACAAGACACACAGTCCACCTCACCAGCCACTGTCTGAGCAATGGTCTCAGGAAGCCTGCTCTGACTGCCCCACTGAGGTAGCCCTGGCTGCCCCTCAGTTGGCACTCGGACCGGAATCACAGCTGACGTGTTTGTGACTCCTCCATGCTCTGTCCCCAGCGCCCAGCACACGGTGGGGCCCCTCACCAACCTGGGATGGGGGCGGGGGTGGAGGGTGGCTGAGGCCGGCTGCCAGGGTAACCTCCCCCACCGCAGAGCCCAGCTGGGCGTCGCCCCCTCCTTGAACACCTCCCCAATTATCCTGTCGCACTTGACACGCGCTGACAAACACAGGCTGCTGTTTCATCCTCTCGGCAGCGCCCCAGGGACGCTGCGGGGACCCGGCATCCCCAGGGGACCAGGATTCCCGCTTCCAGGCTGGAAACGGAGCGCGATGGGGGGGGGCGCCCTCCTCCCACACCGCCCATTCTGACTGCGCTTCGGGGCTGTTGGCCATTTGGGGACAGACTGTGACCGGGGAGAAGCAGGAATGGGGCTGTCCCGGGAGGCTGACAGAGAGGCTGGCCCGGGAGCGGCTGTGGGGACCAGGGGGCAGCACCGGGGAGAGGAGAGGAATCGAGCGGCCCCCGGGGGAGTCCCGAGCCTGGAGCCCCCAGCGCCAACTTGCCAGAAGCCCCCTACGTCCCCGGTCAGCTTGGTGGGGAGGGCGGTAGAGGGCTGCCCATCGTCACCGCCCCAGGAGCCCTCAGCGCCTTTAGCATCGCTGCCACCACCGCACAGTCGCTCTAGAAAGAACTTTTCTTTCTCTCTCTGGATCTTCCCTGCCAGGGGCTGGCCCCTTACTCACCCCAGGCAGCTCATGGTGGTCTCCTCGGTGGCTTCGTCTGCTCCGATGCAGAGCTAGCCGCGCCGCGAGCTGGGGGGGCGGGGAGGGTGGCCAGCACGGTCCCCGACGTTGGTCAGGCCCAGAGGGAGGGGCTGGCGGCGGGGTGAACGGCAGCGAGGGGAGGGGGCGGGCTGAGCCAGGCAGAGAAGGCGGGGAGCAAGCCCCGCAGGATCCGGCTGGAGGGGGCCGATAGGAGCTGCGTAGGGTGGGGGGAGGGGCTTCCTGGACCACTTCGAGAGGACCCACCATGAGATTTTTTTTTTTATGTGAAGATTAAGCGGGTTCAAAACTGAGCAGAAGAGCACAAAGCCACGACCTTTAGACTCAGGCTGACCAAGTTCAGGTTCCTGCGACTCCCTCTCCTTGGCTGTGTGACTTTTGTTGTTGTTGTTGAGAATATACACAGCAAAATATGCACCGATTCAAGTTTCTACATGCACAATTCAATGACATCGATTACTTTCTTTGAGTTGTGCAACCATTCTCTCCGTCTTTTTCTGAGTTATTCCTCCTTCATTAACATAAACTTACTGCCCCCTAAGCTTGCTATTTAATCTTTTGAGTTGCTGTTGTTACTTTGATCCCTTATATAAAAAAAAACCAAACCCGTTGCCGTCGAGTCAATTCCTACTCATAGTGACCCTATTGGACAGCGTAGAACTGCCCCATAGAGTTTCCAAGGAGTGCCTGGTGGATTCAAACTGCCAACCTTTTGTCATAGCACTTAACCACTATGCCACCAGGGGTCCCTTATAGATAGTTCTTAAAAGAGCATAAGGCTCAAGGCAGACATTTTTTACTAGTTAAGCTAAACTATTGTTTGGTTTTAAGAAGACTTCAGGGGATATTTTTGGTTTAAGGTTTAAAGATGATCTCAGGGCAATAGTTTCAGGGTACATCCAGCCTCCATGGCTCCAGAAAGTCTGGAGTCTATGAGAATTTGAAATTCTGTTCTGCATTTTCCCCCTTTTGATCAGGATTCTTCTATAGAATCTTTAATCAAAACGTTCAGTGATGGTAGCTGGGCACTATCCAGATCTTCTGGCCTCACGGCCAAGTAGGCAGTTGTTCATGGAAGCAATTAGCTGCACATTCCATTTTCTCCTCCTATTTCTGACTCTCCTTCTTCCGTTGCTCCAGGTGAATAAAAACTAATTTTGCCTTGGATGGCTGCTTTCAAGCTTTTAAGACGCCAGCCACTATGGCTGTGTGATGTGGGGCCAACCTCTCAACCTCTTCTAAGCCTCATTTTGCTTCTGTGAAATGGGGATAACAATAGTGGTGGGGGGGTGGATTCCATGAATAATGTTTCTCTAGTGCCTGGTGAGGTCTTGATTACACACAGCAGGCATCACCAAAGGGCAGAGACCGCACACTGTTTGTGCAGTGGGGGTGTTGGAAACCCACACAGCACAGTGTTAGTCTTCCTCGCCTTCAAATTGCACCACTGCTTGGTCTCAGTAAGGTATCTCGGTGTCCTGACTGAGATTTCTCTGATCTAGGTTTTGAGACGGAACAGAGCAGGTCGTGATTTGAGATCAGGAGCTGACTCCTCTCTGCAGCCCCTTCCTTCTCACTCAAGGTGACGCCCTGGCATGCAGTAAGCCAACAGCTGCCCTTTCCAGGGCTGACCTTCAGGGACACTAAACCAGTCACTGTCGAGTCAATTCCAACTCATGGTGACCCCATGTGTGTCAGAGTAGAACTGTGCTCCATAGGGTTTTCAATGGCTGTTTTCTCAGAAGTAGAATAACAGGCCTTTCTTCCAAAGTGCCTCTAGGTGGACTCAAACCTCCAACCTTTGGTTAGGAGCAGAGCACATTTACCATTTGCGCCACCCAGGGACTCCTCAGGGACACTGGCCCACCCTTATTCTGGGGCTGAACGGGTGTTAGGGGTCCAGTTTCAGAGCAGGCCACACCCCCCACCCTGTGCTGGTGTCCGTGAGTGAGACACACCTGCCTGCCCATCCAGCCCCCAGCTGAAGGTACCTGAGGTTCTCCAGGAGGGGCCCACGGGCCTCATGGGGCAATGCCAGGGTGAGAGCGCAGACCAGATCGTCCACCCTCTGCTCTGCCGCAAACTGCTTCAACGCCATGAACACCTGCTCCTTGGCAGCCAGCTGGTCCCCCAAGATTTCGTCCACCTGCGAGGAATCGTCCGGTAAGTGACAGAGGACCGAACCATGGGGAATCACTCACGCCCTGTCCTTTCTGCACAGGATAAGTGACATTGGGAGCACTTATTGAGCACTGTTGGATGTGTTTTATCCATGTCACACCGTTTTAAAACTTACAACAGCCCGACAAGGCGGGCAAGGTGATATGGGCTGAACTGTGTCCTCCAAAAGACATGTTCAAGTCCTAACCCCCAGTACCTGTGAATGTGGACACAGAGTCTTTGCAGATGTAATTAGTTAAGTTAAGATGAACTCATATTGGAGTAAGGTGTGCCCCAATCTAATGTCCAATGGGACTGGTGTCCTTATAAAAAGAGGAAAAGAAACAGAGACACACGGAGGGAAGACAGCGGTGTGACGACAGAGGTAGAGATTGGGGTGCTGCGTCTACAAGCCAGGGAACACCAAGGATTACCAGCAACCACCAGAAGCCAAAAGAAGCAAGGAAGGATCTTCTGTTAGAGCCTTCAGAGAGAGCATGGCCCTGCCAACACCTTGATTTTGGACTTCTAGCCTCCAGAACTCTGAGACAATAAATTTCTGTGGTTTTAAGTCACGTGGGTTGTGGTACTTTCTAACGGGAGTCCTACAAAACAAGTGCACATGGTTAGTATCTTCATTTGACACATAAGGTAACTGTGACTGATAGAGGGGAGGTGACTTGCTCAAAGTCAGAGTTGGGATTCAAGCCAAGACAGCCAGCCCTTCTGATAAATATCATGAGGATCAAATGAATTGATACAAGAGATTAAAAACGTGCCAGGCACTCAATAATCGCTAGTTACTGCTTATTGTAATACTACACTCTCATCCACTACACTGTTTGCTGAGTGATCCCACAGAGAACATTCTGCCTCCACAAAAAAGCCCTGGGGTGCAACGTCTGGCCCTGAATTTTGACACCCTCAGTTCTCCCTCCAGACTTTTGTTTTCTTTGGCTTTGTGTATAAACCAGTTGATATTAATCAAGGCACATCTATGCAGAGAAGTCCATGTGGCCATTGGAAACAGGGTTTTCCCAGTGGATGAGTATGCAAATGCGTGCAATGTTTCTGGGGGGCTTCTGGTTAGATGTGTTGAAAGTCTAAAACCATGTCCATCCTTTTACCCAACATTGTCACACATAGGGTTTTATCTTCAACATCTTGTGACATGACAGGACAAGCATAAAATGATAAAGGAATAAGGATATTCACCTCTGTATTGTTTATAATACTGAGATGTTGGAAGCCAAATAAAAATCTGACAGTACAGGCTAAATACTGGAGTACATCCACAAGGGGAATATTTGTAGTTCCTTGGAAGAGAAGAAGAGAGGAAACCTCAAACTAGGTAGGAGGTGGTTATGTTGTGGCATTGGCCAATTGGAGGCTCTTGCCCAAGACTTTGGCTCCTGAAGGAATGATGCAGAAATGCTGGGGACAGCAGAACTCCTACAGGGCAGTGGCAGAATCCCAGAGCGTGCCTTGAGCAGACTCTTCCTGAAGGATGCTTAGAACAGGCTGGACTCCTAGTTGCCAATTCTCTTTCAGTTCTAAGCCTGGGTCTCCAATGCCAATTCTGTGAACTGTCCCTCCCACAAAAGAGAATTCCTTTCCTGCCTAAGTTAGTGGAGTCAGCTTCTGAGTAGTGGGCTGCAGCATCAGGCACCCCCTCCTCATGCATCTCCCGCACTGAGGAGGTTTAATGATGTTGGAATTCAAGTCAGCAGCAGCCTCAATTCAAAGGAGAACATGGCTAGCTGGAAAGATGCTTTATGTAAGAAAGAGGAAAAAATAGTTCCTCCCTCCTGAGGCCTGGGCCACAGTGTGGTTTTGGTGTCAGCTATTACCCAGATGATCTCAACCTACATCTAAGCGTGAGGCACCATCATGGGACACTGATGGATTTTCTATTAAATATCAGGTACTTCAAGGATGAAAAACTGGGACACAGAGAGTGCTGGCAAGAACCCGGGGGCTGATCACTGAAAACCAACAGGGGAGCCGCATAGGCCCTTGATCTTCCTGAGGCAACTTTTTTTTTTTTGATTCACTCTCAGCTTTGGGGGTGCTTGGTGAGTTCTAACCAGAATCCACCACTCCTCCGCCCCACTTGCCAGAAAATGCCCCACAGCTGGCCTGCATATCCACCCTGCTGGGGGCTCTGACCTTGTCCCCCTCCGACTCTTCACGGCATGGAGGGCGTATGGGACATGGGACAGGCTTTTGGTTTTATGGCAGGTCATTTGGGATTATGGCAGCCATTACCTGTTGTTATTTTTGTTAGTTGCCACTGACTGATGACAACCTCGTGTATAACAGAACGAAATGCTGCCCGATTCTGCAACATCTCCATGATCAATGGTATGTCTGAGTTCATTGTTGTGGATATTGTGTCGATCCATCTCACTGAGATGAATTGATCTTTCTAGCGATTAGTCTTTTCTGATGATGTGTCTAGAGTAAGTGTCTTAGTTATTTCGTGCTGCTAGAACAGAAATACCACAAGTGGATGGCTTTAACAAACAGAAATTTATTTTCTCACAGTTTAGGAGGCTAGAAGTCTGAATTCAGGGCTGCAGCTCGAGGGGAAGATTTTCTCTCTCTGTCGGCTCTGGGGAAAGGTCCTTGTCTCTTCAGCTTCTGCTGTGGCTTGGCGTCTGTCTTCCCCCATCTTGCTTGCTTGCTTGTTTAATGTCTTTTATATCTCAAAAGAGATCAACTCAAGACACACTCTACACTAATCTTGCCTCATTACCATAGCAAAGACAACCTATTCCCAAATGGGATTATAACCGCAGGCATAGAGGTTAGGATTTACAACATATGTTTTTGGGGGACACAATTCGATCCATAACAGTAAGTGAGTCAAAGTCTTGCCATCCATATTTCCAGTTCTCCTCCTCTTCCTGAACACACAAAAGACTACATTTCCCAGCATCCTCTGGGAGCAGCAATGTGTAGTTCTGACCAATGAGGCACTGACTGAAGGCACTGTTAATCCTTCCTCTTTGAAGTACTTGGGAGATGTACAGTTTTTCATGCTCTTTTCCCTTTCCATGGGGAACCCTGAAGCTTCATGTTGAGATGGAGAAGTCAAAATGCTGAGCCCTTACGTGGAAGTCAGCTGTCCTGGAGTTGCCTGGACCTTCCAAGGACTTCAGGTGGGTAAAAAATAAACTTATGTGGTGCGAAGCCACTAAGATGTTGACGTTATTTGTTACAGCAGCAGATCCTATTCTGGGTCTAAGGAAGAAAGCCACATCTTTGGGAAGCTGGACATGGTGACTCAGGAAAGGCAGACCTGTGAGTCCTGAGTGTGTGTCCCTGGCTGTGTGCTGGCCTGCTTAAGGGTACAGGGCTGAAAGATTCAAGCAGGGGTCCTGCCCAGACAAGGGGTCAGGGCAGGGTACATGATGGAGGGTACATGATGGAGGGTGATAGTTCCAAGGATACGCCATGTAAATTTTGTTGAGCAGTACACTTAATGCATTTTACTGTATGTCTGTCATACTTCAATGAAAAAAAAAATGCCCACAAAGAAAAATTACAAAAACTAGGTACAGGGCCTTGAGGCTTGAGCTTTATTAGAATTCTGGTAAAACTGCCTCTAGAAGGGTCTTCAGCTCCTGCGAGTTGGAGCCCCACGCCCCAGGACCCCCTCTAGGCTCTTGAAGGGTTCCGCCCCACCCTCATGGCCCCTCTCCCCGCCCTACCAGGCCCTTGCTTCGCTCTCGAGCGCCTACCTTTCGGCTGAACTCCTGGGCCTTGCGCCTGCACTCTCGGTGCACGGTGTCGGGGCGCTTGCGGCTCGCCAAGCGGAGCAGCTCTCTGCCCAGGAAAAGGCCGCGGGTGCAGCGCAGAGGCCGCAAGGCTGTGGTTAGAGGCGCGGGGTCGGATCCCGGGCGAGGGCCGCCAAGAGGGCCCGGGAGCACGCCGAGGCTGGGCGGCACGCGAGGGCAGCGCTTTGCCAGGCGCACGAGGTCCTCGCGGCTCAGACCACCCACAGCCAGACCCTCCACCTCCAGGATCTGGTCCCCGGGCCGCAGCCCCCCGGCGTGCGCGCTGCTCCCCTCGGCCACCTCCAGGACGAAGCACGGGCCCGAGCCGCCCAGCCGGAAGCCGAAGTCCTCAGGCCAACCCTGGTTGGTGGCCTGCATGATAGCGGCAGTAGCACAGCTGGAGAAGGGGAGAAACAGCACAGGGGCTCCTTCTGGCGCTGTCCACTGCGCCGAATACCTCTCAGAGTTGCAGCCTACCTGGTCCCGGAGATGTGCCAGCCTGGGCCTCTACTTCTCTCTGCCTCCTCCTTCTGACTATCTGTCTCTTAGTGTCCCCCTCCGGGTGTCTGCCCTTTTTCCCCTTCCCCATTCAGCTACCTTTTTGTCCCAGAGTCTTTCCACCAAGAGGAGGAAGAATGGCTGAGAGGATGGGGCCCCAGAGGGACAGGTTTAGATGGGGGAGGACGGAAGGAAGTGAAGGGACATTTGCTGGGTAAAGACCTGATCTCAAACCCCACAGAGGCTGTGCGAGGGCATGGGGGCCGGAGGGACAGCAATCAGGGTGTGTGGTCTTTAGGAGGAGCCCTGGTGGCGCA
The DNA here is from genome assembly GCF_000243295.1 of Trichechus manatus latirostris. NCBI lineage: Eukaryota > Metazoa > Chordata > Mammalia > Sirenia > Trichechidae > Trichechus > Trichechus manatus. The sequence goes on from NW_004444013.1 coordinate 11,976,919, forward strand.
GCCGTTAAGCACTCAGCTGCCAACGGAAAGGTCGATGGTTCCAACCCACCAGCTTGCTCTGTGAGAAAGGTGTGGCAGTCTGCTTCCATAAAGATTATAGCCTTGGAAGCCCTGTGGGGGCAGTTCTGCTCTGTCCTATCAGGTCGCTATGACTCAGAATTGACTTGATGGCAATGGGTTTGGTTTTGGTTGGTCTTTAGGAAGAGGGTTGGAGGAGAGCTTGAGGCTGCCGCTTCAGTGCACCAGGGGACACCGAGGGCTGAAGCGGGAGTCTCTGAAGACATCTACTCATTTCTCTACATTGCCGTGAGCTCTGGACTTCATAATTTAAAAAAAAAAATTCTTTTAAGTGTAAAAGACTTTTCCTTAGAGTCTTAGTTTGAGTTCAGTGGCTTTAACCAATGATGCTACACCCTTTTCCACGTGTTTGCTTTACTGTCTGACCTAGATGGTACGCTCTGACCTCCATAATCCCGTCTTGCCTCCTCACTGTTCCCTCCACCTTAATCCCTCTTCTGACCCCTTCTCCATTTGCCAAAATCCTCTCGGGAATTTCCTGATTCAGGGACTGTTGGAGCAGGAAGATGCCCCAGAAACCATTCCTATCCCTGGGGAAGGTTTGAAAAACCATCCTGGACCCAGGGAAGTGGAGTGTTTGCATCCTGAGACAGGAGGAGCCCAATTTATGGTCACCCACCAGAGAATGGCAGAGCCAGCCCTGCTAGCCTCCCTTCCCAAGGCTCACTCCACTGAACCACACTGCCTCCGGGCCCAGCACAGGCAAAACCCTGGAACCCCTGTCCAGGGGGTGCCTGTCTGTCTGGAGGATGCTCCCACAGACCCCCCCCCCACTTAATGCTGAAGGAGACCCCCAGAGCTGACTACTCGCACACCCTCCCTCTCTCTCTTGCCCTGGGGTTCTGGGGGAACAAGCAATCACGTATGTCACTGGTCCTGGCAGCAGGGTTGGGTATGTGACCAGGTCAATCACTGTGTCTCAACCTGCAGGTTCCAAAGCAGGGCTGTTGAGATTTGACATGCTGGCTTTGGGAGAGAGGTCTTTCTCAGGGTCAGTTTTATAATATCATCTGAACTCCTGATGCATCTGTTCCTGAAATTCACCAGCTTCCATGTGACAAAAAGGCTTCCCAGTGAATGAGCTCACCAATTCCTTTTTTTTTTTTTAAAGGCCATTTAGAGTTGAGTCTTTGTCATTTGCTACTGATAGGACACTGAGTGATATAAACTTCTAGACAAGGAGAGAAATGACAGGGGGTCTTATATGGTTAAGAGCTCGGCTGCTAACCAAAAGGTCGGCAGTTCAAATCCACCAGCCGCTCCTTAGAAACTCTATGGAGCAGTTCTACTCTTTCCTGTAGGGGCGCTATGAGTCAGAATTGACTCGACAGCAACAGGATTAGGGTCTCCATTACTACTGACTTTGTGGGTGATTTGCCTCTTGAGTTGGAAGACTCTCCTTGGCCTCCTTGGGGAAGCAGGGGATGGCTGATTTGGGCTATCTGGGCTCTAGGACAGTCTCTGGGGAAGAGGCCAATTGTGTGAACTGCTGAGGTGGACTGGAGACACAAACACTCACAACCTGGGGAGGCAAGGATGATGGACTGTTCTGGAAGGAACAGTCTGTGTGTGTGTGTGTGTGTGTGTGTGTGTGTGTGTGTGTGTGTGTTCCTGTCTGTTTGTTTAGAGCAGGAATTCCTGACAGGAGTCCATGGGTGGCCCCTGAGATTATAGGCAGTATGTGGTGTGAAGTCTTAATTTTTCTGGAAACAAGTCCACAGATCTGCTCAGAGTGTCTGAGGGCTTCCTCAGCCTGAGTACCTGCCACTCTGTTGTGCCCCTCAGCTGTCAGTAGATGCTTGGACACCCGCCCACAGAGCCAACCTTCCATTGGCTCCCTCTCCCAGGAAGCAGCCTCCCTCAGGGGACCTGGGGAGCACTTCTTAGAAGCCAGGGAGTCAGGGACGGATTACCCTATAAGCAAGGTAAGCATGTGCTTAGGGCATCAACAAAACAGGGGTACTAGTCGTCCAAAGCAAAGACCCATAGATGCCAAGCAGACAGGACACAAGGAAAATCGAGTGCTGTAGTGGGAAGGGAACTGGCAGGGCACTAAAGGAAACTGATACCAGCTCCAGTGCATGAGAATGTGCCGGCCAGAAATAAAGTTCACACAAGGTCAGGAGGGCGCCCACACGCAAGGTTGTTTAAGCTATGAGGCCCCTACCACTTCAACACCTTCACTGACATCTGTCTCCTAAGGTCCCCTCCTGTGTAATGAAACTCCTTATCTCAGCAGGTCTTTTGGGAGTATACTATTTCTTTCTAATAAACAGAAGGTGGGGGTGGGCTGTTCAGTCTAACTCTTGCTACATTCACCGGATATGCAACTGGATCTAACAACTCCAGCCAGAAGGGCCAGCAATGCTCTTTGCCATGATACAAAAAGGGTATGCTCTTGCGCATGTCCTGGTAAACAACCAATGGGATCTCCAGACCCAGACAACGCACAATAGCGAGGGAACTTGTATAACTTGACTACTGCAATGAATTCAATGAAGTTACTTTTTAACTATATAGTATTTGCATACAGAGTTATGTCCTAAGTTTTGTAAACAATAATATTTGTAACTTTAACTTTAAAATATGTTTGGCATACACACGAACACATCAAAGCAAAATTGGTGAAAGTCAATTTTTTGTTGTGGAAGAACAACAGAATTTTATATTGATTGTTGAAACAACTAAGTTCATTGACTCCTTTTCTTTGTTGTAGAATATGTGGAATATTGTTTTTGTAGAAAATGTGGTATATAGTAAAAATCTAGTACCCCACATCCACTAAAAATTTTAAAATTCGGTTCATCTCATTCCACTAAAATGGCAATATGCCACTTTTGCTTTCAGTCGATAATAGAGTCACATTTAAAAAGAAGTTACATTATGGATAGCTAAGACACGCGCACGTGCGCGCGCGCACACACACACGCATGCATGCATGCATGTATATATATATAACTCAAGGGAGCCCTGGTGGTGCAGTGGTTAAGCATTTGGCCGCTAACCAAAAGATCAGCAATTCAAATCCACCAGTTGCTCCTTGGAAACCCTATGGAGCGGTTCTACTCTGTCCAACAGGGTCGCTATGAGATGGAATCGACTTGATGGTAATGGGTTTGGTTTCTCTTTGGTTTATATATAACTCATATATCCTGTTCAAATACATGAGTAAGCAGAGGAGCAGGCACCACAGATTTTCAGTGTTTAGGGCTCTCACATGCCTTATCCAGCCCCCCGGGGAGCTGAGAGAGGGGAGGAGAGCCAGGGTTCTGACAGCATCATGAACTACAAGGAAATGTCCTTGAGTGACATCAGTGAGAAACTGTGTCACCTGGCCGCCAGAGGGCGTGGTGCGAGAACTCCTCACACTGGGTGGGGTGGAGGCTGGCACACACCAAGGCTGGCGGGATCACTCCTGACCCCACCCCAGGGCCTCGCCCTCCTCTGCTGGTGGGTGGTGGACAACAAGCATGGAGCCTCTGGGACACTTTCTTTGTCACTTGGTGGCATAGCACTGGACCCCTGTGGCCCACTGGGCCCAGGCTGGATGGGGGAATCGTCAAATCTTGGACGGACCTGAGGTCAGTTTTTCTTTCTTTTTTTTTTTTTTGATTGTGCTTTAAGTGAAAGTTTACAGTTCAATTTAGTTTCTCATACAAAAAATTTATAGACACATTGTTATGCGACCCTAGTTGGTCTCCCTATAATGTGACAGCACACTCCTCCTTTCCACCCAGGATGTCCTGTATCCATTCAACCAGCTCCTGTCCCTTTTTGCCTTCTCACTTCACCTCTGGACAGAAGCTGCTGAGGTCAGTTTTGTACCATGAGAGAAGCAATCAGCTCCTCCATGATCCAAGAGGGTCTGGATGGAAACTGAATTCGATGCTGGGGCACATGCTTCCTCCAACCATGCACACCTGTTCCGCCCAGCATACCTGTGGCAGGGCTGCCTGTCAGAGGCGAGAGCAGGTAACTCCTAACACCTCTACACCTGACCTGTGGAGCTCACACGGCCAAAGAAGCTGCCAGTATTCAGACCCACTGGGCTTGGAGCCAGGCCAAGCCCCCTGAGTCCCACACACTGACCCAAGCCCCTCTCCCACCCACCCGGAGCTCCCAGTTGAGGCCACACTCTCTTCCCTCATCACCTGTAAACTGGAACCCAGGCTCCTGGCAGAGGTTACTGGGCTATCTCAGGGCATGAGAGTAAGGCAGCCTGGGGCCCCCATCCCAGAATACTAGGTGCTGCACCACCCTGGCTTGCTCACCTTCTTCACTGATGGCTGCAGAGTCTGAGGAGGACAGAGCAGGGTGCTCACAAAATGCCCCGCAGACACTCACTTGTTGCCAGCCTTCTGCTGCTCGGGGTCTTGGCATCAGTTACTGATGTGTCCAAGGTGACAGCTGGAGTTTCTAAGGCAAAGTGATCCTCTAGTAACCTGAGAAGGCCCCAGTTACTAGGTAGACCAGCAGGATAGCTGGACAGCTTGTCTGGGACCCAGGCCAGCTGGCCCCTGCTCTGTGGTCCTGGGGGGCAAGCAATGGTCCTTGGGCAGAAATAAAGACTCATCTCTCTGCCCCTTGCACTGGGAGGCTGGAGCTGGGCCTGGGGCTGGGTCCACCCATAAGGTCACAGAACTTGGCAACTGGGTTGAAAGGATTCCACTGGGTTGTTTTGGGGTGGGGGATGGCACTCAGCTCAGTGGGACCAGTGACAGCAGAAGGGTCCAGTGAGGCCCAGTAGGGCATATGGATGCAGTCCTCACAGAGAATACCACAGTGGGAGCCCCACTCCCATAGGCCAGGTTTGTGGGCAGGAGGAAAGGGGGCCAGAACAGCAAAAATGGTTTAGGTTGGGGAAAAGGCACTGACCTAAGTAAGTCTGAAAATGAATGGAGACTCTAAGACTAAAGGTTAAGAGGACCTATATGTAGCACTGTACTCTAGTTGGTAAACTTGTTCCCCACAGGGGTACAGGTTAATAATTCAGAAACCATTATACATGTATACTGAAATTGAACAATTTAGTAAGTGAATAGTGGGAGCCAGGTGTTCCCTCTGTTCAATTGGGAGGTTATAGGCAAGCAAGGGGAGAAGGCTAGAATGATCCATGTGGTACTGGAATAGAGTTGGAGACATCAGTATGAACTCATGTTTAGCTTAATATAGAGAGAGATGGTTACATATATACATATATATATGTTAGTACATATATACATATATATATGTTAGTACATATATACATATATATATGTTAGTATGCACACATATGTTTGTTTGCTCTGTCAGCAGAGAGGGCCTAGAAGCAAGGACACTCCAGTAGCACTGGGCACACCCAGAGCCCAGACCTTGATTTCTAATACCATGCTCCAGTAAAAGCAACCAGGGCTTCTTGGAGAAATGGCTGATTCTAGGGCTGGGGCAGAGAATATACAAGATGAGCCTGGGGTATCTCATATTGTTAGGTGCCATCGAGTCAGTTCCAACACCATAATTCAAAGGCATCAATTCTTCTTTGGTCTTCCTTATTCACTGTCCAGCTTTCACATGCATATGAGGCAATTGAAAATACCATGGCTTGAGTCAGGAGCACCTTAGTCCTTAAACTGACATCTTTGCATTTAAACACTTTAAAGAGGTCTTTTGCAGCAGATTTGCCCAATGCAATATGTCATTTGATTTCTTGACTGCTGCTTCCATAGGCGTTGATTACGGATCCAAGTAAAATGAAATCCTTGACAGCTTCAATATTTTCTCTGTTTATCATGATGTTACTTATTGGTCCGGTTGTGAGGATTTGTGTTTCTTTATGTTGAGAAGTAATCCAAGGCTGAAGTCTTTGATCTTCATCCATAAGTGCTTCAAGTCCCCTTCGCTTTCAGCAAGCAAAGTTGTGTCGTATGCATTTTGCAGGTTGTTAATAAGTCTTCCTCCAATCCTGATTCCATGTTCTTCTTCATATAGTTCCATGTCTTGGATTATTTGCTCACCATACAGATTGAATAAGTATGGTGAAAGGATACAACCCTGACACCCACCTTTCCTGATTTTAAACCACGCAGTATCCCCTTGTTCTGTTTGAATGGCTGCTTCTTGGTCTATGTACAGGTTCTGCACGAGCACAATTAAGTGTTCTGTAATTCTCATTCTTCCCAATGCTATCCATAATTTGTTATGATCTTGAGTGCCTTTGCCTAGTCAATAAAACAAAGGTAAGCATCTTTCTGGTATTCTCTACTTTCAGCCAAGTTCCATCTGATATCAACAATGATATCCTTTGTTCCACGTCCTCTTCTGAATCCAGCTTGAATTTCTGGCAGTTCCCTGTCAACGTACTGCTGCAACCGTTTTTAAATTATCTTCAGCAAAGTTTTACTTGTGTGTGATATTAATGATATTGTTTGATAATTTCTATATTTCGTTGTGTCATCTTTCTTTGGATTGGACACAAATATGGATCTCTTCCAGTCAGTTGGCCAGGTAGCTGTCTTCCAAATTTCTTGGCATAGATAAGTGAGCACCCCAGCACTGCATTTGTTTGTTGAAACATCTCCACTGGTATTCCGTCAATTCCTGAAGCCTTCTTTTTCACCAATGTCTCAAGTGCAGCTTGGACTTCTTCCTTTAATACCATCAGTTTTTGATCGTATTCTACCTCCTGAAATGGTTGAACATCAACCAATTCTTTTTGGTACAGTGACTGTGTATTCCTTCCATCTTCTTTTAATGCTTCCTTCATGGTTCAATATTCTGCCCATAAAATCCTTCAGTATTGCAACTCAAGGCTTGAATTTTTTCTTCAGTTCTTTCACCTCGAGAAATGTCTAATATGTTCTTCTCTGTTGGTTTTCTAACTCCAGGTCTTTGCACATTTCATTATAATGCTTTACTTTGTCTTCTTGAGTTGCCCTTTGAAATTTTCTGTTCAGCTCTTTTACTTTATCATTTCTTCCATTTGCTTTAGCTATTCTATGTTCAAGAGCAAGTTTCAGAGTCTTTTCTGACATCCATTTTGATCTTTTCTTTCTTCCCTGTCTTTTTAATGACCTTTTGCTTTCTTCATGTATGATGTCCTTGATGTCATTCCATAACTCTTCTGGTCTTTGGTCATTAATGTTCAATGTGTCAAATCTATTCTGGAGATGGTCTCCAAATTCAGGTGGGATATACTCAAGGTCGTATTTTGGTTCTCATGGACTTGTTTTAATTTTCTTCAGCTTCAACTTAAACTCGCATATGAGCAATTGATGGTCTGTTCCGCAGTCGGCCCCTCGCCTTGTTCTGACTGATGATATTGAACTATTCCATTATCTCTTTCCACAGATGTAGTCAATATGATTCCTGAGTTTTCCATCCGTTGACGACCTTGTGTATAGTCATCACTTACGCTGCTGAAAAAATGTATTTGCAATGAATAAATCACTGATCTTGCAAAATTCTATCACATGATCTCTGGTGTTGTCACCAAGGTTATATTTTCCAACTACAGATCCTTCTTTGTTTCCAACTTTTGCATTCCAGTCACCAGTAATTATCAATGTATCTTGATTGCATGTTCAATCAATTTTAGACTGCAGAAATTGGTAAAAATCTTCAATTTCCTCATCTTTGACATTAGTGGTTGGTGTGTAAATTTCTATAATAGTCATTGTTATGGACTGAAGTGTGTCCCTCCAAAATGTGTGTCAACTTGGCTGAGCCCAGTGTTGTGTGGTTGTCCACCATTTTGTGATCTGATGTGATTGTCGTATGTGTTGTAAATCCTAACCTCTGTAATGTTAATGAGACAGGGCTCAATCTACAGGATTAGGTTGTATCTTGAATCAATCTCTTTTGAGATATAAAAGAGAGAATCGAGAGAGGAGAGGGACCACATACCACCAAGAAGGAAGATCTGGGAGTGGAGCGTGTTCTTTGGATCCAGGGTCCCTGCACTGAGAAGCTCCTAGACCAGGGGAAGATTGATAACAAGGACCTTTCCCCAGAGCTGACAAAGAGAGAAAGCCTTCTCCTGGAGCTGGTGCCCTGAATTCGGACTTTTAGCCTTCTAAACTGTGAAAGAACAAATTTCTGTTTGTTAAAGCCATCCACGTGTGGTATTTCTGTTATAGCAGTGCTAGATAACTAAGACAGTTGTATTAACTGGTCTTCCTTGAAGGTGTATGGATATTATCCTATTACTGAAGTACAGCATTGTGCTTCAGGATAAATCTTGAAACATTCTTTTTTATGATGAATGCAATGCCATTCCTCTTCAATTTGTCACTTCCCTGGCATAGTAGACCATATGATTGTCTGATTCAAATTGGCCAAAGCAGTCAATTTCAGCTCAGTAATGCCTAGGATATAGACCTTTATGTGTTCCATTTCATTTCTGACAACTTTCAATTTTCCTAGATTCATACTTTGTGTTTCCACGTTCGAATTATTAATGGATATTTGCAGCTGTTTCTTTCATTTTGAGTTATGCCACATCCCAAAAACTTTACTCCATCCACATCATTAAGGTGAACTCTACTTTGAGGAGGAAGCTCTTCTTCAGTCATATTTTAAGTGCCTTCCAACCTGAGGGGCTCATCTTCCAGCACTATATCAGGCTATTCATAAAGTTTTCACTGGCCAGCTTTTTCAGAAGTAGACCTGCAGGTCCTTCTTCCTAGTCTGTCCTAGTCTGGAAGCTCCGCTGAAACCTGTCCACCATGGGTGAGCCTACTAGTATTTGAAATACTGGTGGCAGCATAGCTTCTAGCATCACAGCAACACACAAGCCATCACAGTATGACAAACTGACAGACATGTGGTGGGGGGTATCTCATAATGCCAGAAAATAAGAAGTGCTAACACATACACATACACACACACACACACACACACACACACACACACACACACACAACGATAGGGTTTGTCAAAGGGAGAAACAAAGCTAGAATGATTTGAGCAACAAAACAGATCACTTAGTATTGGGTTATCCATGAGTGCATACCAATATAAATAAAAAATTGATTAAATAGATAGATAGATAAAGAAGAGACAAATTCCTCATGCAGAAATGCAAATAATTCATGTATTACTTTCCTGTCAAGGAAGTGGAACATAAGTTCCCCCCTCTTAAGTGTGTGGTGCACATAGTGATTTCCTTCCAAAGAGCACAGTATGGGAGAAGGTGAGAAGAAGAGTAATTTTACAGTGGAGAAATCTGACAAACACTTTCTCAGTCAGACGCTCAAGGTCAACATCAACAGTGGTATGTCATGTTGAAAGCATGTACCCTTGATATGATGTGATGAGAATGGCACTTTGCCTCAGTGGTTTTCCTGCACCATTTAACCAAGAGAAAAACATCAGGCAAACCCAACTGACGTGCATTCTGCAAAATATCAGAGTCTTCAAAACTATGAGGATCATAAAAAACAAAGAAACTCTGAGTAACTGTCACAGATTGGAGGAGTCTAAGAAGACATGACAACTGAATGTAATTCGGCTTTCTGGATGAGATCTTGGAACAGAAAAAGAACATTTAGTTAAAAAACTAAGGAACTCTGAATTAGATCTTATTAATGGATCAGTATTGGTTCATGAGTTGTGACAAATGTATCATAGTATTATAAGATGTCAACATTAGGGGAAATTCAGTGTGAGGTATATGGGAACTCTGTACTATCTTGACAACTTTCAGTAAATCTGAAACTATTCTAAAATTAAAATTTCATTAAAAAAATCTTCTTCTCAAGGGGGTAGGTCAGTCGCCATGATTGGGCTGGATGTTTTCAAGAGTTCCCTTTACCCAAAGGTGCTCTCCAAGTTATCGTGTATGCATGTGTGATGTTATTAGATGCCATGGAGTCAACTCAGACTCATGGTGACCCTGTGTACAACATAATGAAATGTTGCCTGGTCCTGCATCACCTTCATGACTGTTGGCATGTTTGAGTCCATTGCTGGTGTCTTCCAACCTAGGGTGCTCATCTTCCAGCACTATACTGGATAATATTCGGTTGTGATCCGTAGGGTTTTCATTGGCTAATTTTCAGAAATACATAACCAGGCCTTTCTTCCTAATCTGTCTTAGTCTGGAAGCTCTGCTGAAACTTGCCCAAACCAAAAACCAAACATGTTGCCATCGAGTCAATCCTGACTCACAGCGATCCTATAGGACAGACTAGAACTGCCCCATAGGGTTTCCAAGGAGCGGCTGGTGGATTCAAACTACCGACTTTTTGGTTAGCAGCTGAGCTCTTAACCACTGCACCACAAGGGGTGATCCTGTTGGTATTTGAAACACCAGTGGCATATCTTCCAGCATCACAACAACATGCAGGCCATGACAGTACAAAAAAATGACAGATGGGTGGTGTGTGTGAGATAGATGTGTCTATATGTGCTCTCTTATCTCATATGCATTATAAATGCACATTATGAAATCTCTGCTAGGGAGTTTACAGTATACCCTTATTGAAAAAATAATAAACTTGAATGTACAAGAGTGTCCCCGGAGCATTGTAGAACAGCACCTGATGTTGCAGTAGAATACACCTTAGCACACAGCTCTTTGGCTGCATAATTGTTGTGCTGCCTGGTAATTAGACATACATAGCAAGTAGTTCACATAGCTGACTTTACTTGGTGATGCTCTTTTGTCTTCTTTTATTAACAAACTAATGTTTCTGCAGGATGGTAAAAAATGGAGTTATCATTACTGGTGGGCAAGCAAAATGGCGCAACTGTTCTGGAAAACTATTTGGCAGCTTCATAAAAAGTTAAACACACACTTACCATACAACCTACCTCTTCCACTTCTAGGTACTTACCCAAGAGAAATGGAAGCATATGTTCACCCAAAGACTTGGGCATGAATGTTTATAGCAGCTTTATTCTCAACAGCCCCAAACTGGAGACAATCCAACTATCCATCAACTGGTGAATGGATAAACAAAGTGTGGTGTATCCATAGATTGGAATACTACTCAGCAATAAAAAGAAATAAACTACTGATACATGTAACAATATAGATGAACCTCGAAAGCATTATGGTAAGTGCAAGAAGCCAGAAGCAAAAGGCTCTAGGATTCCATTTACATCTAATTCTATAAAATGCAAACTAATCTATATTGTCAGGAAACAGATCAGTGGTTGCCTGGGACCAGGGTGGAGGGAGGGATGAACTGCAAAGGGGCATGAGGAAACTTTCTGGTGTGTAGTGATAACTTTTTGATTGTAGTGATAATTTTACAGGGATACACATGCCAAAATTCATTGAATTGTACACTTTAAATGTATACCATTTACGGTATATAAATTACAGCTCAACAAAGTTGCTTTTTAAAAATTTGAATTTTTTGGAAAGCAGTGAGTTTCTGTGCATTGTGATGGGAAACTTGGCATCAATGAAGGGTAATGGTTGCACAATATGATTAATGAAATTGATATTACTAAGGTGTACGCCCAAAAAATGTGGAATTGGGAAATGTTGTTTTATATATATTTTCACAACAGCAGCAAAAACTTGAATTATTTTAAGGATGCTTTTCTAAACCCCATAACCTGAAGGGAGAAGGTAACACCAATTAAACTAGACCTGATCCTGTGCCAGACAATTTCCATACATTTGCTATGTCATTTGATTCGCCCAACTGTCCTAACGGAGTAAGAACTGTTAGTCTCAGCTTAGAGATGAGAAAACCAAGCTACAGAAAGATTAGGGACTTGTCCACAGTCACACAAGCTCATGAGTAGCAGAGGTGGTATCTGAACCTGTCTCTAGCTCCAGAACTCTTGATCTGCCCACCACTCTCCACTGTCTTCCTGACCTCAGGGGGACTCTATGTCTGGTACTCTTTCTACTGACCACAGAAGAAAGCACATTTCAGAGGCTAGGCCAAGATGGCGGAGTAGTCAGATGCTTCCTGTGGACCCTACTACAACAAAAACCCCAAAAAACAAGTGAATAGATTATATATGACAATCTAGGAACCCTGAACATCAAAAGCAAAGTTGAGGAATTGGACTGAGCAGCAGGGGAGGGAGAGATGGTACAGAAGCAGTGAGGAGTTGCCAGACACGACTAGCAGGAACCAATACCCTGCAGCCGGCGCATGCGGTGAGTCAAGCTGTGGCGCTTGGGAGACGTTTTCCACATCAGGAGAGACCGAGCAGTGGAGAGTCTACTCACGCCTCCAGAACCAGTGAAAAGCGGTGCTCAATCAGCAAAATATAAGTACATGCATCTAACCTACCACGCAGAGCAAAAAACACCCCCTTTGGAAAAAACTTCTGTCCCATTTACCTGCCCCCTCGCCGCTCTGTACCAGGTCATGGGCTGGCTTCAGCCATTGCCCTGTCCCCTGGACTGGAAGTAAGGACCCATCACACACCCTGAGCCGTTCTCCTGACCTTGGAGAGGGAACAAATTAACAAACAGGAATAAATCTGCCAGCTCTCCTAAGCAGGGAATTTAGGGTAGGCACAGCTTCTTTGCCTAGGCACGGGCATAAGGAGTCCACAGACTTTGGACTTTTCATCCCTGCATAGACATGTGTGGGCCTATTTCATACACCCTCATTAGCACAGTGCAGCATGCTATATACCTGAAGCCTAACTTCAACTGTCAGCTATATGGTGGAGTGGCAGGTTTGTGACATTTGACACCACTCTTCCCATTAAGCAGGGTCCTCACCTACCCACATCAGAAGCCTGAGGACTGGTGGCTCCACCCACAACACCTAGCAACCTGTGATAGGGACCCTAGAGTAAGTGGTGCCTCCAAGCCCTTACAGCCAACAGCATTGGGTGCCCATAGTCTGGCTGCAAAACCTACCTACAAGGTGCTCTAGGGAACAGGGACACGCTTTCCTCCCAGGCACTCAGGGGCAGCCATCAGTCCCCTGCCTTTCTCAGTGAATGACCCCCTACTGCAGCCAGATACCTGTGCCTACACCTATCACCCCTGCTCATCTAGGACTGTAAGTGAGAGCCTGCACCACACACTTGGTGACCAACTACCTGGACTCCTGAGCTGAATTCATACAAGAAAAGTAAATAGACTCCTGGGCTCACATACCTGGTAACAGATCTAACCACCTGGTGACAGCACTTTAGAGCTTCAAAGGTGCCAATAATCAAACTAGCTCACACGAGCGGCCTATTTGGGCATATCAAAACAACACAAAACAAGAAGCTAGGACACAGTAAGCAAACATAAAATAAATAAGTATAATAACTTATTGATGGCTTGGAGACAACAGTTAATATCAAATCACAGAAAGAGGCAGACCATGATGGCTTTGGAAAACTCCCAAAACAAAGAACCAAGAAATTTTCTGGAGGAAGAGAACTTCTGCAAATTACTAGAGGTAGAATACAAAAGATTAATATACAGAACTCTTCAAGAGATCAGGAAGAAGATCATGGAAAATGCAGAACAAGCCAAGGAATACATAGACAAAGCAATAGAGGAACTTAAGAAGATTAGAGTATAACGACAAATTTAACAGGCTGCAAGAATCCATAGAGAGACAGCAAACAGAAATCCAGAAGATTAACAATAAAATTTCAGAATTAGATAACTAAATAGAAAGTCGTAGGAGCAGAATTGAGGCAATAGAAGTCAGAATTAGTGAGACTGAAGATAAAGCACTTGACACCAACTTATATGAGGAAAAATCAGATAAAAGAATTTAAAAAAAATGAAGAAACCTTAAGAATTATGTGGGACTCTATCAGGAGGAATAGCCTACAAGTAATTGGAGTACCAGAACAGGGGGAGATAACAGAAGATACAGAGAGAATTGTTGAAGATTTATTGGCAGAAAACTTCCTTGGTATCGTGAAAGATGAGATGACACCTATCCAAGATGCTCATCGAACACCACATAAGGTAGATCCCAAAAGAAGGTCACCAAGACATATCAAAATCATACTTGACAAAACCAAAAGTAAAGAGAGAATTTTAAGGGTGGCTAGGGATAAACGAAAAGTCATCTACAAAGGAGAGTCAATAAGACTAAGCTTGGACTACTCAGCAGAAACCATGCAGGCAAGAAGGCAATGGGATGACATATATAAAGCCTTGAAGGAAAAAAATTGCCAGCCAAGAATTCTATATCCAGCAAAACTGTCTCAAATATGATGGCAAAATTAGGACATTTCCAGATAAACACAAGTTTAGGGAATTTGCAAAACCAAACCAAAATTACAAGAAATACTAAAGGGAGTCATCCAGTTAGAAAATCAGTAACACCAGATAACAACCCAAGACTAGAACACAGGACAGAGCAACCAGATATCAACCCAGATAGGAAAGACACAAAAACAAATCAAAGCTAAACCACTGAAAATAGGCAAACAGAGATGTCAGTATTGTAAAACGTGACAACATTAAAACAAAAAAGAGGGACTAAAAAATGTAGTCATAGATCTTTCATATGAAGAGGAAGACAAGGCAGTATAAAGAAATAAAAGACCGGTTTAAACTTAGGAAAATAGGGATAAATATTAAGTTAACCACAAACGAAACTAACAATCCTACACATCAAAATAAAAACAAGAAAAATATAAAGACTCAACAAATACAAAATCAACAACAACAAAAAAGATGAAAAGAAAATAAACAAAGAAAAGCCACTCAGCACAGAAAATTAAGTGGAACAAAGAAACTGTCAACAACACACACACAAAAGAAAGACATCAAAACGACAGCACTAAACTCATACCTATCAATAAACACACTGAATGTAAATGGACTAAATGCACCAATAAAGAGACAGAGAGTGGGAGAATGGATTAAAAAACATGATCCATCTATATGCTGCCTACAAGAGACACACCTTAGACTTGAAGATCCAAACAAACTGAAACTCAAAGGATGGAAAAAAATATACAAAGCAAACAACACTCAAAAAAGAGCAGGAGTGGCAATAATAATCTCTGACAAAATAGACTTTTAAGTAAAATCCACCACAAAGGATAAGTAAGGACAGTATATAATGATTAAAGGGTCCACACACCAGGAGGACATACCCATAATAAATATTTATGCACCCAATGAGAGGGCTCCAAAATACATAAAACAAACTCTAACGGCACTGAAAAGAGACATAGACAGCTCCACAATAATAGTAGGAGACTTCAACACACCACTTTTGGTGAAGGACAAAGCATCCAGAAAGAAGCTCAATAAAGACACGGAAGGTCTAAATGCCACAGTCAACCAACTTGATCTCATGGGCATATACAGAACACATGTGATTGTTAAGATTGTGTGTCAGCTTGGCTGGGCCATGATTCTTAGTGTTTATATGTGATCACTCCCTATGATTGAATCTGCTATGAGTAGCCAATCAGTTGAAAGGGAGTTTCTTTGGGGGTGAGGCCTGCATCCGAATATAAGCAGATGATCTGGCTTTTTGCTCCCTCTGGATCCTGCGGCTGCCTTCTGTTCATCTGAATGCCGGTTCTTGGGACTTGAGCTATCAGCTTATCTGCCAATCTTGGATTCATTGACCTTCACTGCCTGTGAGTGGGAGCCCTGCTCTCTGACCTGTGGATCTTGGGTTTACCACCTCTGCGGCTACGTGAATTGAGAGAAGCCTCTATCCTAATCCACGGACTTTGGATGTTCCAGCCTCTACAATTGCATGAGCCGTTTCCTTGATATAAATCTCTTTATATGTATTTATACACTTCACTGGTTTTGCTTCTCTGGAGAACCCAGCCTAAGACAACACTCCACACAACAGCAGCCAAGTATATTTTCTTTTCCAATGCACATGGAACATTCTCCAGAACAGACCACATATTAGGCCATAAAGCAAGCCTTAACAGAATCCAAAGCATCAAA
>NW_004444013.1:11993415-11995748 GCF_000243295.1 Trichechus manatus latirostris
TATCTACCTAAACTAACACAAACAGAGGTAGAACAACTAAATAAACCTATAACAAAAGAAGAGATTGAAAAGGTAATTTAAAAATTCCCAACAAAAAAAAAAGCCCTGGCCCTTATGGTTTCACTGGAGAATTCAGCCAAACTTTCAGAGAAGCGTTAACACCACTACTACCAAAGGATTTCAGAGTATAGTAGAAGATGGAATACTCCCAAACTCATTCTATGAAGCCAGCATAACCCTGATACTAAAACCAGGTAAAGACACCACACACACACAAAAAAATTACAGACCAATATCCCTCATGAACATAGAGGCAAAAATCCTCAACAAAATTCTAGTCAATAGACTTTAACAACATATCAAAAAAATAATCCGCCATGACCAAGTGGAACTTATACCAGGTATGCAGGGATAGTACAACATTAGAAAAACAATCAATGTAATCCATCACATAAATAAAACAAAAGACAAGAACCATATGATCTTATCAATGGATGCAGAAAAGGCATTTGACAAAGTCCAACGTCCATTTTTGATAAAAACTCTAAGCAAAATAAGAATAGAAGGGAAATTCCTCAACATAAATAAAGGCATTTATACAAAGCCAACAGCCAACATCATCCTAAATGAAGAGTCTGAAAGTATTCCCCTTGAGAACCGAAACCAGACAAGGATAAACTTTATCACCACTCTTATTCAGCATTGTGCTGGAGGTCCTAGCCAGAGCAATTAGGCTAGAAAAAAGAAATAAAGGGCATCCAAATTGGTAAGGAAAAAGTAAAAGTATCTCTATTTGCAGGTGATATGATCTTATATACAGAAAACCCCAAAGGATCCACAAGAAAATTACTGGAACTAATAGAAGATTTCAGCAAAGTATCAGGATACAAGATAAACATACTAAAATCGGTTGGATTCCTCTACACCGACAAAGAGAACTTCAAGCAGGAAATCACCAAATCAATACCATTTACAGTAGCCCCCAAGAAGATAAAAATACTTAGGAATAAATCTAGCCAGAGAAGTAAAAAACTTATCCAAAGGAAACTACAAGACACTACTGCAAGAAACTGAAAAAGACTTACATAAGTGGAAAAGCATACCATGTTTAAGGATAGGAAAACTCAACATTGTGAAAATGTCAATTCTACGAAAAGCAATCTACAGATACAATGCAATCCCAATCCAAATTCCAATGGCATTTTTTAAGCAGATGGAGAAACAAAGCACCAACTTCACATGGAAAGGGAAGAGGCTCCAGATAAGTAAAGCATTACTGAAGTAGAAGAACAAAGTGGGAGGCCTCACGCTGCCTGATTTTATAACCTATTATACTGCCATGGTATTCAAAACAGCCTGTTACTGGTACAGTAACAGATAAATAGACCAATAGAACAGAATTGAGAATCCAGATGTAAATTCATCCATCTATGAGCAGCTGATATTTGACAAAGGCCCAAAGTCCATTAAAAAGGGAAAAGATAGTCTTTCTAAGAAATGGTGCTGGCATAACTGGATATCCATCTGCAAAAAACTGAAACAAGACCCATACCTCACACCATGCACAAAAACTAACTCAAAATCGATCCAACACCTAAATGTAATATCTAAAACAATAAAGATCATGGAAGAAAAAATAGGGACAATGCTAGAAGCCCTAATACATGGCATAAACAGAATACAAAACATTACTAACAATGCACAAACACCAGAAGAGAAACTAGATAACTGGGAGTTCTGAAAAATCAAACACTTATTCTCATCAAAAGACTTCACCAAAAGAGTGAAAAGACAACCTACAGACCGGGAAAAAATTTTGGCTACAACAAATCCGATCAACATCTAATCTTTAAAATCTACAAGACACTGCAAAACCTCAACAACAAAAAGACAAATATCCCAATTAAAAAATGGGCAAAGAATATGAACAGACACTTTACCAAAGAAGATATTCGGCGGCTGACAGATACATGAGGAAATTGCTCACAATCATTAGCCATTGTCGGAACGGCGACGGCGATGGTAACCAACTGCACAACTCTTACAGAGAATTGGGGCCAAGGAGGGTCACTCAGAGGAGTCGACCCCAGCTTCAGTCCCAGGAGTTTATTTATAGTCATTACAGCAAGTAGTGAATCATATCACAGAACAATGGGCTTTGGGTGAATAACAATAAGTTTCGGGCAAGGGACGATGGACTTCAGGTAAACAAGCCAATCAGTAACGGGACAATAGGTTTTGGAAAAACGAGTCGTGACAAGTCTCAACATGTTGCTGACAAGTCTCAACATGCTGTGTGCAGCATATGGGCCTTTGAGGGGCTGAAGTTGTCA
>NW_004444013.1:11997056-12037371 GCF_000243295.1 Trichechus manatus latirostris
AAGATTATTTTTAACATCCTTCCAGGATTCATTATATGGAAGGGCTGTAACACAGAAGCGAGTGTATTCAGCATCACAGGTTAGTTGGGAATGTTCCCATAGGGCTTCCTGTCACTCTCCAAGCCAAAGGACTGAGGCTTCTAAAGCACCCAGACGCTTGAGGATTTCTTGATCAATATGTGCCATAGTTTGTATTTCTCAGAGGAAACATTTTGCGTATACGTTAAACTGTTGGGCAGTCTGAATAGAGTGGGAGAGAGCTACGGCGGCGGTAGCTACCGTAGCGGTAATAGTGGTGGCTGTGATAATAGAGGCTATGAGAATTCCAAGAAGCCTTTTAGTTCGTATTTTTTGTAATGCATTAACAACCTAAGCGAGGGGGGATCTATCTTGCCAGGGGCGTGTAAGGTTAACGGGCAGCCAAAGATGGCTTTGTTGAAGAACAAATACAGAACTGATGTTAAGAATAGAGACATTTTGTCTGGACAGACATGGAGTAATCCAAGTAGAGCCACTGGATAACGTTAATTGAAAAGAGGCATTTATTTTAATGACATCTGGAGGACTAGAAGTTATAGCAAAAATGTATGGTCGAGACGTGCATATAAGCACAGAGTCGTTATGGTCTGGGAGGGTCCACTTATTAGGACCAGTGGAAGTCTCCTTTTGAAAGGTTCCTGTATGAAGAGTTCTTTCGTTAAAGGGGAGGCCCAATCGCCAAGAAAGGACCTTTAATGGAGAGAAATGTCCAGTTGAGTAACGTAAGCGAAGAATGGGTCCGGCTAGGCCAGGGTTCCAGGATCGAGAATGTCCTTGATAATGGTATGGGGCTGCCCACTGCCAAGTAGAGCGATTTGGTAATAAAACTAAACCTTGAGGGCCCCAATTTTCTAGTGAAATGTTGAAAGGGAGAGAGTATGAAGAGAAGTTAGTAGTTCGACCAGTAACCTAAGTATTATCGATAGGGTCTGTAAGAGATAGCTGCGGGTGTTGACATACAGGGATGGAAGGGGATGAGTGAGTAATATAGGCACTGCTATTGCTAAATGTGCTGTTAATGCCTATAGATTTGATGAAAATTTGTTTAGAATAGGTTGGTTGTTTATAGGTATCATCGTAGTAAATGTAATTCACATACCATTGTTCTAGTATAGGTACGCATACAGAAGTATTGCGTGGCTGAGTAGTGAAACACAAAGGAAGGGTGTCAGCATAGAGTGTCCAGTTTGTAGGCAGTACAAACCATCCCTCTTCAGGGGAGTTAATGAGCGGTTTGGAATAGGCCAAATATTGTCCACCAGTAACGGCAGTATCATTAGAGGAAAGAGGGGGTTCTGGTTCTTCCCAAGTAACTGGGTAGAAGACAGGGGGGCTAAGAACGTGAGCCCAATAGGTGGTTGAGGCAGAGGTTGCTAGTACCTGAGAAAGGAGGAGGAGAAGAACACATACCTGTTGAGAATTGAAGGTCACGAGGGAAACCATAGCTAGAAACAGATTTTCAGGTATAAGTGGGGCACCTGTAGTTGAGAGGATATTCTCAGCTTTGGAGGAGGGGGCTTTTAGACCTCCCCATGTTACCGGTATCGTAGATCCCTGTTGTTCAGTGTCCTTCCCGGGGGAAGGGGGGATGGTGTCAGTTGTGGCTCTGGAGTCGGATCGGATGGCAGCCCCAGCAGCTGCAGCAGGGGCGGCGGCGGCGGTTCCCAGCGGAAGGGTGGTGGCTGTCCCTGGGTCATGATATGGTTTTACTAATCGGGCGGGAATCCAAAGTGGACCTGTAGGAGACAAAATAGCCGCATACCCTTGCCCCCAGGTTAATAATTCTACAGGTCCTTGCCAGACAGAGGGATTTTGAGGATCTTTACAGAGGACCTGTGGGCCAGGTTGGGTGTCAGCGGGGATAAAATGTCATTCTGCAGCGGTACGACCATCTTTAGCAACCGATAAAAAGTTAAAAGTAAAGAGAGCTTTGGCAAGTCTTTCATTCTGGTCAAATAGTCTGGACCCATCATCTCCCCCCTTTTGTTTATTCAAGAGCTGTTTGAGAGTATGATGGGCACGCTCAATTATGGCTTGACCTTGAGGGTTATAAGGAATGCCAGTGGTATGAAGAATATAGAGAAATGCAAATCAAAACTACAGTGAGATACTATCTCACCCCAACAAGGCTAGCATTAATGCAAAAAACACAAAATCATAAATGTTGGAGAGGTTGCGGAGAGACTGAAACACTTATATACTGTTGGTGGGAATGTAAAATGGTATAACCACTTTGGAAATCAATTTGGTGCTTCCTTAAAAAGCTACAAATATAAGTACCATGTGATCCGGTAATCCCACTCTTTGGAAAATATCCTAGAGAAATAAGAGCCATCATAGAATAAATATATGCACATCCATGTTCATTGTAGCACTGTTCACAATAGCAAAAAGATGGAAACAACCTATGTGCCCATCAATGGACGAATGGATAAACAAATTATGGTATATTTACAGGATGCAATACTATGCAATGATAAAGAATAACGATGAATCCGTGAAACATCTCATAACATGGATGAATCTGGAAGACATTATGCTGAGTGAATTTAGTCAGTCACAAAAGGACAAATATTGTATAAGACCACTATTATAAGAACTCAAGAAAAGGTTTAAACACAGAAGAAAACATTCTTTGATGGTTATGAGGTTGGGGAGGAAGGGAAAGGGGAATTCACTAGCTAGATAATAGACAAGAATGATCTTAGCTGAAGGGAAGGACAACACACACTACAGGGGAAGTCAGCACAACTGGACTAAACCAAAGCTAAGACGTTTCCTGAATACAACCAACACTTCGAGGGACAGAGTAGCAGGGGGTCTGGGGACCAAGGTTTCAGGGAACATCTAGGTCAATTGGCATAACAAAGTTTATTGAGAAAATGTTCTGCATCCCACTTTGGAGAGTGGCATCTGAGGTCTTAAAAGCGAGCGGCCATCTAGGATACATCAACTGGTCCTAACCCACCTGGAGCAAAGGAGAATGAAGAACACCAAAGAAACAAGGAAAATATGACCCCAAGAGACAAAAGGGCCACATAAACCAGAGACTCCATCAGCCTGAGACCAGAAGAACTAGATGGTGCCTGGCTACTGCCAATGACCGCCCTGACAGGGAACACAACAGAGAGTCCCTGATGGAGCAGGAGAAAAGTGGGGTGCAGAACTCAAATTCTAGTAAAAAGACCAGACTTAATGGTCTGACTGAGACTGGAGTGACCCCAGAAGACATGGCCCTCAGACTCTCTGTTAGCCCCAAACTAACACCATTCCAGAAGCCAACGCTTCAGACAAAGATTAGACTGGACTATAAGATAGAAAATGATACTTGTGAAGAGTGTGCTTCTTAGCTCGAGTAGATACATGAGTCTAAATGGGCAACTCCTGTCCAGAGGTGAGATGAGAAGGCGGAAAGGGACAGGAGCTGGTTGAATGGACACGGGAAGGCCAGGGTGGAAAGGAGGAGTGTGCTGTAACAATATGGGGAATGCAACTAGGGTCACATAGCATTGTGTGTTTATAAAGTTTTGTATGAGAAACTAACCTGAACTGTAAACTTTAAGGCACAATTTAAAAAAAAAAAGAAAGCGCACTTCTGCACCTTGGGCCTGATGTCCTTTCTCCATGCTCCTCCTTTTTTAAAGCTTTGCCCGGGCCATCCCAATAGACTCAGAATGTGTCCTGGGCATTTCCCACCCTAATCTCAGAAGGTGGAGTCAAATATGGCTGCTGTCCAAGGTGTGGGGGAGTCCCTGGATAGTGCAAATGATTAACACGCAGCCAAAAGGTTGGAGGTTCAAGTTCACCCAGAGGTACCTGGAAGAAAAGCCTGGTGATCTACTTTGAATAATCAGCCATTGAAAATCCTTTGGAGTACAGTTCTAATACAACACACATGGGGTCTCCATGAGTTGGATTTGACTCAACAGCAACTGTTTTTTTGTTGGTCCAAGGTGTGGGGATTCCAGCAGGTGGTGGGAGGGAGGCCAGACCCAGGCCTGCCTGGCTTCCTAGGATGGGTCGGGGGAGGTGTCTGCAGGTGTGGCAAACAGAACCCTGGAGACCCTGGGCTGTTGCTGCTGAGACCCAGACTGCTCTCTGTTTTTCATCCCAATTCAAACATCAGCAAATCCTATTGACTGTATCTCCTATGTTCAAAATATTAACAGAACCTATGTCTTTCCTCCACTCTCACTGCCCCTAGCCTGGCCCAAGCCCCATCAGCCTTTCCTGGATGGTGCATCAGTCTCCTCATGGGTCTCCCCTTCCCCTCTGCAGTCTATTGTCAACATAGCAGCTAGAATGATCCTGTTAAAACATGTGCTTTCTTCTGTGGTCAGATCATGTCACTCTTTCCCTGGGTGGTGTAGACAGTTAACGTGCTCAGCTGCTAACCAAAAGGTTGGTGGTTTGAGTCCACCCAGAGGAATGTTAGAAGAAAAGCCTGGCAATCTACTTCCAAAAAATCAGCCAGTGAAAATGCTATGGATCACAATAGAACACTGTCCAATATAGTGCTGGAAGATGATCCCCCTAAGTCAGAAGACACTCAAAATACACAGTGGCCACAATGGACTCAAGTATTCCAACGACGGTGAAGAGGGTGCAGGACCAGGCAACGTTTCATTCTGTTGTGCATGGCATGGCCATGGGTCAGAGTCCACTGGGCAGCAGCTAACAACAACAATAGGTACGTAATGGTATCTCATTGATATTTTAATTTGCAATTTCCTAATGATGTTGAGCATCTTTTCATATGTTTATTTGCCATCTGTATATCTTCTTCGGTGAGGGATCTCTTCAGATCTTTTTCCTATTTTTAAATTGGGTTGTATGTTTTGTTATTGTTGAGTTTTAAGAGATCTTCATAGATTTTATATACAAGTCCTTTACCCAACATGTGATTTACAAATATTTCCTAGCAGTGGGTGACTTGTCTTTTCATTCTCTTAACAGTGTTTTTCACAGAGCAAAAAATTTTAATTTTAATAAAGTCCAATTTATCAACTTTCTTTTGTAGATTGTATTTGTGGTGTTGTATCTAAAAACTCATCACCAAACTCAAGGCCATGTATACTTTCTCTCAATTGTTTTCTTGTAGCCGATTCTGGAAAACATCAAACTCAATCATGGTGCCGTGGTAAGAGTGTCTTCTAGTCTATCTGACTTCCACATGAGAAGAGGATTTTCCTATTTAAATAATCCACAGAAATACGACCGGCAACACCACAAAATGAACCCTGAAAGATCACTCACTAGAAAAGGACATCATATTTGGTAAAGTAGAGGGCCAGTGAAAATAAGGGAAACCTTCAATGTGATGGACTGACACAATAGCTGCAACAATGGACACAAAAATACTAACATTCCTGAAGATGGTACAGGACCAGGCAACAGTTTTGTTTTGTTAGACACAAGGTTGCCGTGAGTCAGAGCCAACTCAATGGCAACTAACAACAACAACAAAAACATAACTGATTTATAATTCTTTTCTTTACAATGTTTCACAAACATATCATCTCAAGCATATGTATGCTATATGTAATTAGAAACAATATTTTCTTTCATAGTCACATTCCTGAATTTTTATTACCTTAAAAGTGAACTATCTAGGTTTCTTTTTTTAAAATAACATTAAAAAATATTTAAAATAATTCAACTGCTGTTTATCCGATAGAAAGAAGAAGGAGGCATCACACATATGGCTCCTCTACTTGCAACACTTCCACCAGGAGTTATAACAGCCTACCCAGGCCCTGTAGCTATCTCTCTCCCTCTTTGGGTGCCCTTGAACATAGCCTCAGGGGTGTGGGTGGGAGACAGCACTCTTGGGGCAGCTCCAGCTTCACTATCTGCTGGAAGAGTAACCTCAACAAGGTACTTGACTTTTTTTTCCTCGGTAATCTCTGAGTCTTGACACAACATGTCCACCATTGTGAAATTTTGTCAGAGAATGGCCAAAGGCTCTTCATTCAGGATGGGTTGAGAGCCAGAGCCAAGGAGAGCCAGTGAGGGTAGGCAGGGATCGATTGGGAAAACCCAACATCAGCTGCAAACTGGCTGGTGTTGCATTCTCTGCATGCCAAGTTTCCCCTGACCTGACATATCCAGCCTTCCAAGGGTCCAAACTAGGAAGTAACATCTTGCAGTCATACACTCCTACCTGAAGCCTCTGAGTGTATCTGCCCTGTGCTCTTAAGCCCTCTGCTGATGAAGGAAAGGGAATGGGTAGCAGCCTGGGTAGATGGGGGAGATTGGTCAAGATGACTGTCCACCCCCATAAGAGCTGAACTTGACTGATGACTTAATGGCATTTTGAAGGCCAACTTGATGAGTAGCACAGGGCCACACAATGGCTTTTACCAACACCTTGGAGAGTCTATTAGTCAGGGTGATTCATGCTAGCTGCTTTATCAAACAGCTTCCAATCCCAGTGGCTTAGCATTATAGTTTCTTGTACTGTCTACATCATAGTCCCACATGAGTCAGGCAGCTCTCCGGGGGAGAACTACTTCCAGGAAAAGACTCAGTGTTTGTGATGGTTAAGGTCATGTGTCAACTTGGCTGGGCCATGATTCTCAGTGGTTTGGCAGTTATGATGTAATTTGGCAGTTATGTAATGACATAATCACCTCCATGATGAGATCTGCTATGAGCAGCCAATCAGTTGAAAGGGAGTTTCCTTGGGGATATGGTCTGCATCCACTATATATGTACTTTTTGGCAAAGCTTGCTGGCTTTTGCTCTGCTCTGGAACCTGCATTTGTCTCACCATCATCTGAACTCCGGTTCTTGGGACTTGAGTCAGCAGCCTGCTGTCTGACCTGCTGATCCTGGGTTTGTCAGCCCCTGCAGCTATGTGAGTCAGGAGAAGTCTCCAGCCTGATGCCTGACCCATGAACTTGGGACTTCCCAGCCTAAGACAGTGTTCTAGATTTCTTCCTGGCAATGCTGAGATCTTAAACATGTGGCTCCAGAGGTCACGGCAGAAGGGGAGAAGATCTCCAGAGGATGGTGCAAGGATGTTTTTAGGGCTACATTTCTTCTGCCCACTTTCCAATGGGCAGAACAAACTGCAAGGGAGACTGGGAAATGTAGTCTTCCTTTGTGCCCAGGAAGGAAGCAGTATGGTGAACACCTGACGTTGTCTCTACCACAGATAAAGACACTAATTTTGTTACCAAGCCCGCAAATGTTAGGATGCTGGGAAAGATCTAACACGCTGGATGGAGATTCAGCCTCCAGAATCAGGGCGGCTGAGCTGGCTAGGACAATCACTTCAGTCTAACAAGATAGCAGAAGAGTTGGCTTAGCAGCACACAGGGCAAAATTTCGGGGGTTACTTGATGGTGAATACAGTGTGAATTAATGGAGGGACTCGTTGGAGGAACTCTTTGGAGAGGAGGGTGAAGTGATGAGCAGCATTTGGAATCATAAATCCCACTGTCGTACTGTATGAAGTGTTAGTAATCCTACAGTGATGAACAGAGTTGGTCTCTGAGTCAGATATTGGTGGGAGCCTGCCTCAGCATCCTCAATTCCATGGCAGAAGTGAGATCAGTCCACTGGCACACCTGGGTTCACCTTGCGTTTCTTACCCTACATTTTCTCTTTGCCCTTTACCCCTTCTACTCACTTAAAGTTATTATATATTGTTTTATATATTTACATAAACCATCTTTAATCCTGCCTGGAATAAGACAGGATGTTATAAATAAATGTAGTGGACCTACATTTGGAGTGTTAGAGATATTGAGAAGTTGCCCTTCTGTCCAGACATGGACCAGTAACTTGAAATTTGCCTCCAAAATTCAAGGGTGCTGAGAGAACAAGGAAAGAGGTGGGCAACTCCATTGTGACAGTAAAAGAAGTCTTTATTAGGGAGCTTTACAAACTGAGGCAGGTGGTTCCGGGTGGCCGCAGGACCAAAGCAGTTCTCACCCAGCAGCGGGGGGGTGGAAGTTTTATAGTGGTCAAGGACAAAGGTGGCTCCAAGCCAGAGAGTTACATAAGACTGCCTCTGCAAGGTCACATAACAGAGGCTTGAAAAACAGCAGTGAACTAACAGAAACAGCAGTGAACTAACAGAAAGCATGAGGGCAGCCATGTTCGGCCTCGCAAAGACTGTTTTCCCCTTCAGCCTCCCATTTCCTATTTCAGTTGCTCCTCCCCCAAACAAGCTAGCTTTAGATGGTGTGATGGTTAATTTTATATGTCAGTTTGGCTAGGCTATGGTGCTCAGTTGTTTGGTCAAACACTAGTCTAGATGTTGCTATGAAGGTATTTATATACGATTAACATTTACAATGAGTTGACTTTAAGTCAAACAGACTACCCTCTGTTATGTAGGTGGGCCTCATCCAATCTGTTGAAGGCGTTAAGAACAAAAACTGAGATTTCCCAAGGGAGAAGGAATTCTGTCCCAAGAATTTAACATGGAGATCCTGCTGGAAGTTCCAGTTGGCACCTGGCTTGCAGATTTTGTACTTGCAGGCCCCACAATCACATGAGCCAATTCCTTAATATAATCAACCTCTTTCTCTTCCTCTCTCTCTCTATGCATATGTATATATATAGAGAGAGAAAGATAAATATATATACTTCTCTCCTATTGGTTCTGTTTCTCTGGAGAACTCTGACTAATACAAATGGGTACTCGGGTGTTTGTGTATATTAGAGGGAGATTTAGCCCAAAAGGAGCCACCTTTTTGGACTTTGATCTCCTGAGTAGACTTTAGCACATCTATTGAAAAGACCCACTAACCATCTGCCAGTTTGTAGTACTATGGTAGCTTGCGTGTTGCTGTGATGCTGGAAGCTATGCCACTGGTATTTCAAATACCAACAGGGCTGCCCAAGGTGGATAGGTTTCAGCAGAGCCTACAGACTAAGACAGACTAGGAAGAATAGCCTGGCAATCTACTTCCAAAAATTAGCTGGTGAAAACCCTACAGATCACAACAGAACATTGTTTGATATAGTGCTGGAAGATGAGCCCCCTAGGCTTAAAGGCACTCAAAATACACAGTGGCCACAACAACAGACTCAAGCCTACCAATGATGGTGAAGATGGCACAGGACCGGGCGACATTTTGTTCTGTTCTACACAAGGTCACCAAGGGTCAGAGCCGACTTGATGGGAACTAACAACAACAAACAACGTTAAAAAAACAAAGGTCTGGAAGCCAAACTATGTTTTTGATGTAAAAGCTGGGGCTTTTGGAAGAGAAAAAAAATTATGGCAAAAGCTTGTGGTTAAAGGCAAAACTACAGAGACAGTAGAAAGATCAGTGATTGCCAGGGGCTCAGAGGGAGGGAGGGCAGGATGAGTAGGTGGAGCACTGGGCATTTTTATGGCAGTGAAACTATTCTGTATGATACTGTAATGGTGGACGCATGACATTATACATTTGTCTAAACCCATAGGACTACACAACAGAAATAGTGAACCCTAATGTAAACTAAAGGAGCCCTGGTGCCTCCGTGGTTAAAGCACTTGGCTGCTAACCAAAAGGTCGACAGTTCGAACCCACCAGCTGCTCCACAGGAGAAAAATGTGGCAGTCTGCTTCTGTAAAGATTTACGGCCTTGGAGACCCTATGGGGCAGTTCTATTCTGTCCTACAGGGTCACTGTGAGTCAGAACTGGAATCGACTTGATGGCAATGGGTTTGGCTTGAATGTAAACTATGTACCTTAGATAATAATAATGTATCAATATTGCTTCATCAATTGCAACAAATGTACTACACCAATCAAGATGTTAATAATAGGAGAAACTGTGCAGAGGGGACAGAAATATATGGGAACTCTTTTGGAGTCCATGGGTGGTACAAATGGTCAATGTGCTCAGCTGCTAACTGAAAGGTTGGTGGTTCAAGTCCACCCAGAGGCACCTCAGAAAAAAGACCTGGCAATCTGCTTCTGAAAACTCAGCCATTGAAAACCCTGTGGAGCACAGCTCTACTCTGACACTCATGGGGTTGTCATGAGTCAGAATTGACTCAATGCAACTGTTTTTTTTTTTCTGTACTTTCTGCACAATTTTTCTGCAAACCTAAAACTGCTCTAAAACATAAAGTACATTTTAAAAAAGAAAAAGCTTATGGTTTACACAATTAACCATCAAGCAGGCCTGCTTGCACCAGGAGTGAGGGCCTTTTTAACACCCAAAAGAAGTAAGCATTCGAGCAGTGGACCAGTAGGGACGAATCAGGAGAGAGGCCAGGAGGGGCCAGCTCGCTGCCTCAGGGGAACGTGGGTCCCGGGAGCCAAGCTGAGTCCAGTTATGAGTAAACAAAGGAGCTGCATTTGGCACAGCTGACTTCGTGGCTGTGTGAATCTTGTCAGCTGTACTTGCTCACATCTGGGGCTCCACTCCACTCTTGGGGGGCCCATTGGAGTGGGCAAGGGATGCTCTTGTGTACCCCAGGCACGTCACCATCTGGTCCTCTTGCTTCCAGCTAATGTTCAGAACCACTTGAGACACGCAGGCTCAGGGTTCCCTGGCCCAGGCAGCAGAGCTTCCAAGGCCTTCCAGCTGATCTGGTGAGCAGCTGCCCGGGCGCTTTGCTGGCCCAGGTGAGTCATCAGAACTTGGCATCAGAACTGGACACCAGGTTAGGATGTGGGGCACGTCTCACATTCCCTGGGGACATTTCACGGAGTCTGTGGGGGGCTCACTCCAGGTTTTGCTGCTTCGCCCATTGGCCTCACCTGTTTGAGCCTCTTCGGAAGATTAGAGAGGTCTTCCTCTCTTTGGCTTCCATGGTGCCCTTTCTCCTGCCTCTCCTCCAACTTCTCTGACCACCCTAAATTCACCTTCTTGGCCAGCTCCTCTTTTTCTGGCTCCCCCACAATGTCAGGCTGTCTCAACCCATCTCTCTTTACACCCTCTGGCTCTTCCTAAGGAATCGCATTCGCTCTGGGTCACCTTCCAGAACTGTGTGACTGCACTTTTGTGGCTAAAATTTCCTTCCCCTTCCTCTGGTGGTACATTTCCTTGTCCAGGAGACGGCTGCCAGAAAGGAATTTTATTAATAGATTTGACTTTGAGTCTAGAAGCGAAGGACATCCACCCCAAGTCAGTGCCATGCCCCCGTTCCCAGCACCAGCCTGGCCCTTTTCTTTCGTGATGCTTTTCCCATTTGCCAGAGCAAAGAAGTCAGTTGTGGTGGAGAAGTCTGCATCTCCATGTAGGGGGGACCCCAGAGTGACTTTTCCACCAGCACCCCATATTCCCACTGTTGTGCCTTCAGTCATCCTGGCCTTCATCTTATCTTTTCACATTTTTACCATATTCCTCCTGTCACCCCAGCCATAACAATTTATTAGATGCCCCATTGTTGATTGCCCATCCTACATCCAAGCCCTGTCCTAGTATGACCCATATATCCCTTCCGGAAAACTTCCCTCCCGTGAGCAGCCCAGCCCAAGTGCTTTGGGGGAAACTGAGCCCACCTGCAGCTTCAACAGGGCACCTTGTTGAACCTAGCCAGATGGCACTTTCCATTCTCCTGGCTCCAGTCACTGGTTCAGTGGTGAACCTATGACCCAAGCCAGCCCAATCCAGATAAATCTCAGCACCCTGCTTGGCATGCTGGAATCAGCCCGGTATAAGTTTCTTAGGGCTGCTGTAACAAAATACCACAAACTGGATGGTGTATAAGAGCAGATATGTATTGTCTTTCATTTCTGGAGGCTGGAAGTCTGAGAGCAGAGTGTTGGCCCTATTGGTTCCTTCTGAGGCTCTGAGGAAGAATTTGTTCCTGCCTCTCTCCTAGCTTCTGGTAGCTTCAGATGTTCCTTGGCAGCATCACGTGGTGTCCTTCGTCTGTCTCCCTGTCTGTGTCTCTTCTCCTCTGTTATAAGGATACCAGTCGTATAGGATTAGCACCCACCTACCATATAGGATTTGATCTCATGTTAACCTACCTGATGACATGTTCAAAGACCCTACTTCCAAACAGGGTCACATTCACAGGTATCAGGGTTAAGACTTCAACATATCTTTTTTGGGGGGCATGATTCAATCCATAACAGACCTCCCCTTTCACTTCATTGGATGTTATTGTGGAAGCATGAAGGCCCAACTGTAGCTGACAGCTGTCCTACTACCAGGAGGAAAGCTGCTCTTGGGATGAAGCTGGTCCTCAGATGACAAAAAGAATCTTTGTCCTTTTTGATGTCACCAAGCTGCTGATTGAAACCATTCCTGAAGTCAGTCCCACCTGTGGACATTCCAATGACAGAGGCCAAAAAGTCTCTTTTGTTATTTAATCTGGTTTGTGTTGGGCTTACTATTATATGCAACATAAAGAGTCCTGATACCCTAAACTTCTGGCACCAGAAATATTTCATGCTTTGTTCCTCAGTATTGATCACATTTGTTAACTTTGAGAGTTGCCTCTATGACATTACCAAAAACCAAAACCAAACCCATTGCTGTAGAGTCAATTCCAACTCATAGCAACCCTATAGGACAGAGTAGAACTGCCCCACAGAGTTTCCAAGGAGCGCGGGGTGGATTCGAACTGCTGACCTTTTGGTTAGCAGCTGTAGCACTTAACCACTACGCCACCAGGTTTTCCTCTACGACATTATTGGCTAATATTTATTGAGTGTGCTTTATGTGAATTGTCTCATTTAATCCTCTCAACCACTCTTTGAGGTAGATTCTTTTATGCCTATTTTACAGATGAGGAAACAAAGTCTCAGAGAAGTTAAATGTTTTAGTTATCTAGTGCTGCTGTAACAGAAATACCACAAATGGGTGACTTTAACAAATAAATTTATTTTCTTACAATTTAGTAGAAGTCCGAATTCAAGGCACTGCTCTCTCTCTCTGTAGGCTCTGGGAGCAGGTCCTTGTCTCTTTTCAGCTTCTGTTTCTTGGAGATCTTATATGGTGTGGCATCTATCTTCCTCCATCTATTCTTGCTTAATGTGCCCTTTTCTACCTCAAAAGAGACTGACTTAAAACACACCCTACACTAATACTGCCTCATTAATATAACAAAGAAAGCCCCCTCCCAAGTGGGATTATAACCACAGGTATGTTGTTGTTAGGTGCTGTGGAGTCAGTTCTGCCTCATAGAGACCCTATGTACAACAGAATAAAACATTGCCTGGTCCTGCACCATCCTCACAATCATTGCTATGCTTGAGCCTATCATTGCAGCCACTGTCAGTCCATCTTGTTGAAGGTCTTCCTCTCTTTTGGTGATCCCCTACTTTACCAAGAATGATGTCCTTCTCCAGGGACTGGTCCCTTCTGATAACATGTCCAAAGTACATAGGACGAAATCTTGCCATCTTCCCTTCTAAGGAGCATTCTGGTTGTTCTTCTTCCAAGACAGATTTGTTCGTTCTTCTGGCAGTCCATAGTATATTCAATATCCTTCGCCAACACCATAATTAAAAGGCATCAATTCTTCTTCAGTCTTCCTTATTCATTGTGCAGCTTTTGCATGCATATGAGGTGATTGAAAATACCATGGCTTGGGTCAGGCACATCTTAGTCCTCAAAGTGACATCTTTACTTTTTAACACTTTAAAGAGGCCTTTTGCAGCAGGCCCAGGGGTTAGGGTTCACAACACATATTTTTTGGGGACACAATTCAGTCCATAATATTAAGTAACTTGCCCCAAACCATACAGCTAGAAGAGGACCCTGGACGGAAACCTAGGCAGTCTGATTTCCGAGCTCACATTCTTAACTGCCACGTGGCCTCCCATTCAATATTTTCATTCTGAAGTTACACTCATTTCTGACCTTAGCAGAGCCTGACGTCAGTCCTGTCTTCATCTCAAGAGTGTTAATAATAAAATCATTGACTCTGGCACATTAACCAGAAGTTTTCATTCCTTTCTTCCCCACATCTCTGAGCACAGCGTTTGCCATGTTTTCCCTTGTCCTTTTTCAGCCTCTGTGTAACTTGTAAAAGAAACAAGTGGAGCACACATCATTTATACTTTATATGAGTGAGTGGACCACCCTCCCTCAGTCAGTCCATAATCCCTTGCTTTTTGGCCTTTTCTCCAGGTTGTCAGCTGGCTTCTCTTTTGTGAAAATGTCTCATAGGTCATCCCAACTCAACATCCAGGTCTGGATGCTCCTCTAGCTCAGCACAGCTAACCAAAGGATAAGCAGATTCCAGCTGCAAGACTCATTTCTGGCCTTAGTTGTTGTTAGTTGCTGTCGAGTTGGCTCTGGTTTATGACAACCTTATGTATAACAGAACGAAACCTTGCCTGGTCCTGTGTCATATTCGTGATCCTTGAGTCCATTATCGTGGTCATTGTGTCGGTCCATGTCATTGAGGGTTTCCCTTGTTTTCACTGGCCGTCTACTTTACCAAACATGATGTCCTTTTCTAGTGATTAGTCTTTCCTGATGAAATATCCAAAGTAAGTGAGTTGAAGACTCACCATTCTTGCTTCTAAGAAACATTCTCATTGTAATTCTTCTAAGACTAATTTGTTTGTTCTCTGCCAACACCACAGTTAGAACACATCAGTTCTTCTGTCTTCCTTCTTTATTATCCACTTATCCTGGCCTTAAGTGAAGCAGAAAACTAGAACCTCTGTTTTGAGACATTAAGATGGTGTCTTGAGAGAGGATCCTCAGATTTAGCAAATAAAAATACAAGACACTTAAATTTGAATTTCAGATAAACAACGAGGACTTTTTTTAGTATGAGATAGAGTGCTTGTATTCTGTCTGGCAGCCCTTGTCCAAGAGAGACCACAGGTGATGGTGAATTGCAGAGTTGGTGAGCAGGAGCAACAGAGCACTTGGGGTGAGGAGAGTTGAGCAGTGCTTGGTTAACTGGTTAAGACCAGTTCAGAAGTGAGTCAGAAAATGGAGATTCTAAGGAGGAGGAAATGGAATGTGTGGCTAATTGCTCCCATGAACCACTGCCTCCTTTGCCATGAGACCAGAACTGGATGGTGCCCGACTACCATTACTGAACATTTTGATCAAAGATTCCACAGAACAATCCTGATCAAAAGGGGGTAAATGTAGAACAGAATTTCAAATTCTTATGGAATCCAGACTTTCCGGGGCCATTGAGGCTGGAAGAATCCTGTAGCTATTGCCTAGAGATAATCTTTAAAACTTAAACCAAAAATATCCCCTGAAGTCTTCTTTAAACCAAACAATAGTTTAGCTTAATTAGTAAAGAATGTCTGCCTTGAGCACTGTGGTCTATAAAAGAACTATCTACATGTGACCAGACTGACAACAGCAACTTGAAAGATTAGATAGAAACTTAGGGGGCAGTGAGTTTATGTTAATGGTGAGGAATAATTCAGAAAAGGAGGGTGAGAACGGTTGCACAGCTTATTTTATTTTATTTTATTGTTGTACTTTAAGTGAAAGTTTACAATTCAAGTTAGTCTTTCATACAAAAATTTATACACACATTGTTATGTGACCCTAATTGCTCTCCCTATAAAGTGACAGCACATTCCTTTCCACCCCTAATTTCCTGTGTCAATTCAACCAGCTCCTGACTGTCTCTGCCTTCTCATCTCACCTCCAGACAGGAGCTGCCCATTTAGTCTCATGTATCTACTTGAGCTAAGAAGCACACTCTTCACAAGTATCATTTTATGCCTTATAATCCAGTCTAATCTTTGTCTGAAAAGTTGGCTTCTGGAATGGTTTTAGTTCTGGGTTGACAGAGAGTCTGAGGGCTATGCTCTCTGGGGTTCCTCCAGTTTCAGTTAGACCATTAAGTCTGGTCTTTTTACTAGAATTTGAGTTCTGCACCCCACTTTTCTCCTGCTCCATCAGGGACTCTCTGTTGTGTTCCCTGTCAGGGCGGTCATTGGTGGTAGCTGGGCACCATCTAGTTCTTCTGGTCTCAGGCTGATGAAGTCTCTGGTTTATGTGGCCCTTTCTGTCTCTTGGGCTAATACTTTCCTTTTGTCTTTGGTGTTCTCCATTCTCCTTTACTCCAGGTGGGTTGGGACAAATTGATGCATCTAAGATGGCCACTCGCTAGCTCTTAAGACTCCAGACGCCACTCACCAAGGTAGGATGCAGGACATTTTCTTAATAAACTTTGTTATGCCAGTTGACCTAGATAGTTCTTGAAAGGATGGTCCCCAGACCTCTGCCCCTGCTACTCTGTCTCTTGAAGTGTTCGGTTGTATTCAGGAAACTTCTTAGCTTTGGTTTAGTCCAGTTGTGCTGACTTCCCCTGTAGTGTGTGTTGTCCTTCTCTTCACCTAAGATAATTCTTGTCTACTATCTGATTAGTGGATAACCCTCTCCCTCCCTCCCCACCCTCGTGACCATCAAAGAATGTTTTCTTCTGTGTTTAAACCTTTTCTTGAGTTCTTATAATAGTGGTCTTACACAATATTTGTCCTTTTGTGACTGACTAAATTCACTCAGCATAATGCCTTCCAGGTTCCTCCATGTTATGTTTCACGGGTTCATCGTTGTTCTTTATCGTTGCATAGTATTACATTGTGTGAATATACCATAATTTGTTTATCCATTCGTCCAGTGATGGGCATCTAGGTTGTTTCCATCTTTTTGCTATCATGAACAGTGCTGCAATGAACATGGGTGTGCAATATCTATTCGTGTGATGGCTCTTATTTCTCTAGGATATATTCAAGGAGCAGGATTGCTGGATAGTATGGTACTTCTATTTCTAGCTTTTTAAGGAAGCGCCAAATTGATTTCCATAGTGGTTGTATGGATGCGCAGCTTGAAGAATGCAATCAATATCACTGAATTGTACCTGTAGAAATTGTCGAATTGGGTGTATGTTTAGCTGTATATATTTTCAACAACAACAAAAATAAAATGATTAAAAAAAAAGAAAACAGAGATTTCGCCCTGACAACCCCCGTTTACGTGGTGCCCAGCCTAAGCACAGTTGCTTTAAGAGGCAGGAATCACAGTAGCAAAGGCAAAATGGAATTTGGGAGTGTAAGTTGTCCTAACATACCTTGTGCTTCGAGGTGTCTAGCAGTGACACGCTGTGGCCCCACCTACTGGCCAGAGGAATTCTGTTTCAGTCATATCTAGGATATAGATTTTCTTCCATTGTAGCTCATCTTCATTCAGGCAACACGTTTGTATTGAGCACCTAGGCACTAAAATAGTTGCTGCTGATACAACTATAATAGGTAGAAAACGCAGACCCAGTCCTTGCTCTCCAATAAAAAATACTTTTGTTACCTTCCTTTTTTTTTTTCTTTATTTCTCCATTGTAAAGTTCCTCAAAACCCACAAATCACTGGTTGTAAATAAGCATCATGTTCTATTTGTCTGCTGCAAGAGTGTCGCTTACAATGAAGTTCTGTATCCCATTTCCCAAGTATTGCCTCAGTCATTCCAGTGGGGACAAGAGATCATGGTGTAAAAGAGGGTTGATCCTGTCAACTGATCTTGCGGCAAGTAAAACACTGATACTGCAGGTACAGTTTCAGGGCCAACAGGAAGGTTTAGGAAAGCTCCAAGGAGGCGTTATTTGCTGCATGTTTCACGAGTGATACAATCCTTTGTCTCACACTGGAATTAAATTCTTGGTTTTTGGCTTACGTAATGTGTTTTCTCCTGTGCTATTTACAAAATACAGTGTCAAGGTTTGTCCTTGGAGGTTTTTCAAGAACAGAGGTAGAAATTAAATGCCAGACCCACATGAGTTTCAGTAACTGACCAACCGTTGAGAGATTTATCCTGAGAAAAATAACTCAACTGAAAAAAATAAAAAGCTATGAAGATGTTAATTGAAAAACTATAATATTGAGAAGTAGGAAATAATACAAATGTCCAACATAAGAGGTGGCTAAGTTCATTATATTATTTTCCTGGATAATAATTAAAAATATCTAGATTGATGAAAGAGAGCCATAGTGGCACAGTGGTGAAGCACTCAGCTGCTAATTGAAAGGTCAGCGGTTTGAACCCACCAGCGGCTCCAAGGGAGAAGAAAGATGTGGCAGTCGCTTCTGTAAAGATTTAGAACCTGGGAAACCCTATGGGGCAGCTCTACTCTGTCCTATAGGATCT
This sequence comes from Trichechus manatus latirostris, assembly GCF_000243295.1. Taxonomy (NCBI): domain Eukaryota; kingdom Metazoa; phylum Chordata; class Mammalia; order Sirenia; family Trichechidae; genus Trichechus; species Trichechus manatus. Next base: position 12,015,135 of record NW_004444013.1, read on the forward strand.
CTGTCAGTCAGGGTTGATTTAAGGGCAATGTTTTTTTTTTTTTTAAACATTTACATGAATATACAATTCACACATACATATCTGTATCTATGTATGAATACACAATCATAAAGTAGCAGTTAAGATAGTAAGATGTAGAGTCTTTTGGCTTTGCTGTTATCTATTTTTATAAAATTTAAAATGAGTTTAAAAAGAAAAACATGAGGTGGGAGGAGAAGTGCTGAATGACTCCATGTTTCCGTTAGGATTAGGATGTTTCACTTGCAAGTCATGGAAATCGTAACTCAACATGGTTTACACAATAAAGGGAATTTCTGGCTCATTGAACTAAAATGTTGAAGCATGGTGCAGGCTCCAGGCACAGCTCAGTCAGGGCTTCTGCTCCATTTCTGTGACTGTCACTTCTGCCCTCCCCAGTGTGTCAGCTTCATCCTCAGGCTGGCTTCCCTCATGGTCCCAGGATGAGGGAAGTGAAACCACTGGCTCCTTCTTTAAAGAATCTTTACTTACAGGGGAAGAGAGGGGGCATCCTCTTTCACAACCTTTGAACAAGAATCCTAGCTTTATTCTAATTGGCTCACCTACATGCCCAGAGGTTGCTTTTGTTTTGAAAACTTACTGTAATAAGAAGGATAGGATTATCCTGATTGGCTAAGACCAAATAAGGCCCACCCGTAGAGCTGGGGTGGGTTCTTTCTGACCCAAAGTGCATTTAGGGAGAGGTGTAGCAGACACTTTAGGTAGCTCAGCATCCACTATACCATTTATGTGCAGCAGATTGTCATGAAAAGCACGAAGGGAGTTGGAAGGCAACTGAGAATTTAATAGGTGGTGTCTTAGTTAAATACTTCAAACGTCTCCTTTCCCTCTGGAAATGATCTTAGTCATCACAGGAAGAAATTCCTGATGAATTGGAGTTAAAAATGTAAATCATCTAGAAGAAAATATTTTGGAATACATTTATGTGTGTGTGTGTATGTGTATATGTTAGATATACTTTTGGAATATTGGATCAAAGATATCTTGTTAAATAAGACATAAAACACAAAAGTCACAAAATAAAAGTCTGGTAAAAATTTAAAACCTCTGCACAACAAAGACACCATAAACAAAGTTAAAAGATATGTGACAGTTGCAAAAGGACAAATACTGCATGATCTCACTTATGTGAAATAAGCAGATATATAGAAACCAAAGATTATTAGTGGTGTCTTTGTCATCTAGTGCTGCTATAACAGAAATACCACACGTGGATGGCTTTAACAAACAGAAATTTATTCTCTCACAGTCTAGGAGGCTGGAAGTCGGAATTCAGGGCACCAGCTCTAGGGGAAGGCTTTCTCTTTCTGTTGGCTCTGGGGGAAGGTCCTTGACATCAATCTTCCCCTGGTGCGGGAGCTTCTCAGTACAGGGATCTCGGGTCCAAAGGACATGCTCCACTCCTGGCTCTTCTTTCTTGGTGGTATGAGGTCCTTCTCCTCTCTGCTTGATTCTCTCTTTTATATCTCAAAAGAGATTGACTCAAGATACAATCTAATCCTGTAGATTGAGCCCTGACTCATTAACATAACTGCCTCTAAACCTGCCTCATTAACATTGTAAAGGTTAGAATTTACAACACATAGTATAATCACATCAGATCACAAAATAGTAGACAACCACACAATACTGGGAATCATGGCCTAGCAAAGTTGACACACATTTTTGGGGGACACGAGTCAGTCTATAACAAGTGGTTATCAGGGGCAGGAGGGAGGGGGGAAGGGGAAGGTTTTGCTTAGGGGACATTGAGTTTATGTTAATGGTGGTGGAATGATTTGGAAAAGATAGCAAGAATGGTTGCACAACTTAAGAATGTAATGTTACTTAATGATACATATAGAAATTGTTGAGGTGGTGTATGTTTTGTTGAGTATAATTTCACCTCATTAAAAAAACAATAAAAAGAGCAGATTAGACACAGAAGTGAGCACATACTTGGGAAGACAGATGCCATGTGAGGATTGTCTACAAGCCAAGAACACCCAGGAACACCAACAAGGAAGAAATCAACAGGGTTGAGACCCTGATTTGGACTTTTAGCCTTCCAGAACTCATGACAACCTCAAGTGTGTCCAAGTAGAAAATAAATTTCAGTTCTTTAAAGCGACCCCACTTGTGGTATTTGTGTTACAGTAGCCCTCGGAAACTAAGAAGGAAACTAAGATAAGAGCGTTCTCTGCACATGGGACTGTGCTGGCCTATGTGTGGGGCAGGCCAGAGGGAGTAGGGAGTTTTTGCCCCAGGAGTGGTTGGGTAACTACTCCAGCTCCCATGCCCCTCATGGGACAATTCTGAGGCCTGTTCTGTGGGGCACCTCAGAGGATCCCCAGTGAGACAGCACCCAGATGCCCACAGTGGCATTCCACTCATCAGCATCAGCTTTTGTGGCTTTCTAACACTTTCTCTCTCAATTCTCCAGTCCATCACTGTGTTTTCTAGGATCATCTCCTAAAATAAACTACTTACACCAAATCCTTGTCTCAGAATCTACTTTTGGGGAAACCCAACCTAAGAGAAGTAGCTTAGCCTATACCCTACAAATACACGAAATATGTAAGTTAAGTGCGGCAAAGCCACAAGAAAATGTCAAACAACCTAAATAAAAATGGACAAAAATATTAATAAGCAATTCAAAGTAGAGGAAAGACAATTGGCCAATAAACACATTAGATGTTCAACCTCACTAGAAATGGGCCCATTGTAATTAAAACAGCATAGTTCATTAACTAAAAAGACTGATTCTAAACCCAACTATCTGGCTTTGCATCTGGCTCTAATACTTTCTAGCTCTATGACCATGGGAAAAATTATTTAACTTCTCTATGCCTCAGTTTTTTCATTTATAAAAGTGGCAAAATAATAATACCTACTCCAAGATGGATTGACACAGTGGCTGCAACGGTGGGCTCAAACATAGCAATGATTGTGAGGATGGCTCAGGACCGGGCAGTGTTTTATTCTATTGTATGTAAAGTTGCTATGAATAGGAACTGACTGGACAGCACCTAACACCAACACCCCTTAGGGTTATTATAAGGATGAAATGATGAATATTTAAAATTTTTAAAGTGATTAGGACAGTGCCTGGAATACAATAAGCACTATATAAGTGTTTGCTAAGCAAATAAAGAACTAAAATGTCACTTCATGTACCAGAATGATAAATATTAAAGGAAATGATCATATTAAATGTTGGTAAGTGTTTGAAGAAACAGGTTCTCTCACACATTTTTAGTTGAAGGGCAATTTAATTGTATTTATTAAATTTTAAAATGCCTGTTGTGATGGTTAAGATTGTGTGTCAACTTGGCTGGGCCGTGATTCTCAATGTTTATATGTGATCACGCTCATGATGGGATCTTCTGTGAGTAGCCAGTCAGTTGAAAGGGAGTTTCCTTGGGCGTGTAGCCTGCATCCGAATATAAGTGGATGTTCTGGCTTTTGCCCTCTCTGGATCCTGAAGCTGCCTCCTGTTTGTCTGACCTCCAGTACTTAGGACTTGAGCTAGCAGCTTACCTGCTGATCTTGGGATTTGTCCATCTTCACAGCCTGTGAGCAAGAGCCCTGCTCTCTGACCTGCCAATCTTGGGTTCATCAGCCCCTGCAGCTATGTGAATCAGGAGAAGCCTCTATCCTGATCCACAGACTTGGGATGTTCCAGCCTCTACAATTGCATGAGGTATTTCCTTGTTATAAATCTCTCTCTATATATATATGTATATATTTATATGTTTTACTGGTTTTGCTTCTCTAGAGAACCCATCCTAAGACACCTGTATATTCTTTGGTGAAGAAATTATACTTCCTTGTGACTGCCCTAGAAAAATACTCCCACTTATGTGGAATGAAGCTCGTGCAGGTATTTCCACTGTAGTGTTGTTTATAATAGCAAATACTGAAACTAGCCTAAATGTTTGCCAATAGAACAGCTCAATTAAAGGTTGCAAGCTGGTCACCCTTGGGCTAAATTTGGTCTGTAGGGGTGTTATACTTAGCCTGAACAGTGTTTTAAAATCTTGAATTGGTTGCCAACATTAAAAAATCAGGAGATTTATGTTATAAAATACAGATTTCCATATGCTCTTAAAACACTGAAATGCTGTATCCATTAGTTCAAGTTAACATCCTTGAGCTGAGCAGCAGCTACTTTTGCTTAGGACAAACATGCCTGCTCCCATTTGTCACTTTGTTGTTAACTGCTGTTGAGTCAGCCCCAACTCTTGGCAACCCCATGCACAAGGGAATGACCATTGTGATCCACAGGGTTTTCACTGGCTGATTTTCAGAAGTAGATCACCAGGCCTTTCTTCCTAGTCCATCTTAGTCTGGAAGCTCTGCTGAAACCTGTTCAGCACTATAGCAACACGCAAGTCTCCACGGACAGATGGTGGCTGCACATAAAGTGCTATTGGCCTGATTCAAACCCAGGTCTTCCCCATGGAAGGTGAGAATTCTAACACTGAACCACCACTGAAATACACAGAGTAGGTAAATACAGTGTAGTAGATCTATACAGTAGTGGTATGAAAAAATCACCAAGGCATATTGTTGAGTGAAAAACAGCAAGATGCAGAACCATGTGAACAATAACCTGCCATTTCTGTAAAACAATACATTGTATATGCACATGAGAATGTAAACTCCATAAGGTTCAACAGTTTTTATCTGTTTTGTTCATTGCTATGTTCCCAGTGCTTAGAACACAGGTTGGCACATATTAAGTACTTAGTACATATTTTTATCCTTTCACCATACTTATTCCATCCATATGATGAGCAAATAATCTGAGAAGCTGGACTCTATGAAGAAGAACACAGCATCAGGATTGGAGAAAGACTCATTAGCAAACTCCATTATGCAGATGACACAACCTTGCTTGCTGAAAGTGAAGAAGACTTAAAGCATTTACTAATGAAGGTCAAAGACCACAGCCTTCAGTATGGATTACACCTCAACATAAAGAAAACAAAAAATCCTCACAACTGGACCAGCACGCAACATCATGATACACGGAGAAAAGATTAAAGTTGTCAAGGATTTCATTTGACTTGGATCCACAATCAACACCCATGGAAACAGCAGTCAAAAAATCAAAAGACGCATTGCATCGGGCAAATCTGCTGCAAAAGATCTCTTTAAAGTGTTAAAAAGCAAAGATGTCACATTGAAGACTAAGGTGCGCCTGACCCAAGCCATGGTGTTTTCAGTCGCCTCATATGCACGCGAAAGCTGGACAATGAATAAAGAAGACCGAAGAAGAACTGACACCTTTGAATTGTGGTGTTGGTAAAGAATGTTGAATATACTGTGGACTGCCAAAAGAGCGAACATATCTGTCTTGGAACAAGTACAACAAGAATGCTCCTTAGAAGCAAGAATGGTGAGACTACATCTCACATACTTTGGACATATTATCAGGAGGGATCAGTCCCTGGAGAAGGACATCATGCTTGGTAAAGTAGAGGGCCAGCGAAAAAGAGGAAGACCCTCAACAAGATGGACTGACACAGTGGCTGCAACAATGGACTGAAGCATGACAACGATTGTGATGATGGCACAGGACTGGGCAGTGCTTCATTGTGTCGTACATAAGGTCGCTATGAGTTGGACTGACTCAAGGACACTTAACAACAACAACATTTGTTCAATGAATAAGCCAAAACCAAAACTGTTTGAGAGGGCCCTGAACAATACAAGATGGATCCCGCCCACAAAGGAGTCTGGGAGGGAACCAGAGTACCCTACTGAGCAGTGACCTGGGCCAGGAAAAAACACACTAAACGCCTGATGTCATGGTAACATCAACCGGAACCCATTAACAAAAACAACCCCATCCATCATATATTAGACATGTTTTTCCTGGTACTCCTGCACATAAATCGTTGCACATAAGCACTAAGTATATAAACCCCTACCTTGCACTGCTATGTGCAGGCCTCTAATCTGGTGACTTGGCACTTTGCTGTCCATCTTGGAAATCTTGGCACCCACTTCTGCCTGTGAATTCCCAAATAAAAGCTAGTTCTGATCAACCTGGCTTTTCCCACCTCTTTTTTCTGAATCCGAACTGTGCCCCTCAGAGCCACTCCTGCCACTTGTCTGGTGGGGTGTAACACCCATTGGCTTCAAGTCGATTCAGACTCATGGCGACCCCACATATTTCAGAGTAGAACTGAGCTCCATAGGGTTTTCAATGGCTGTAATCTAACGAGGTGCTGCTGGGTGGATTCAAACTGACAACATTTTGATTCGTAATCGAGTGCAAACTGTTTGTGTCACTCAGGGACCTGTTGCATACATGTGTATACTTGCATATAAGAGGCTTTTGGAGAATACACATTAAAAAATCAGTAGCCTTTGAGTTGACTGAAGCTCATGGCAGCCTCAAGTGTGTCGAAGTAGAACTGTGCTACACAGGATTTTTATTTTTTAATTTTTTCTCAGAATAGAGCACCAGGCCCTGGAAGAAATGTGACTTCTGAGGCACCTCTGGGTGGACTTGAACCTCCAACCTTTCAGTTAGCAGCCAAGTGCATTAATCATTTGCACCACCCAGGGACTCCACAGATTTTTAAAAAGAGTGATTAATTCTGCCAAGGGAATGGAATTTGGGAGGGCTTGTGCTCAAGGACAATTTTTCGTTTGGTTTTGTATAGTTTTACTCTTCAACATAGGAAATACAATACTATATTACTTCTATAAATTTTCTAAAAATTTAAAGAAAGGCAAACCAAAAAAATCAAACTCTTTGCTGTAGAGTCGATTCAGACTCACAGCTAACTTATAGGACAGAGTAGAACTATCCCACAGAGTTTCCAAGGAGCACCTGGTGGATTTGAACTGCCCATCTTCTGGTTAGCAGCCATAGCTCTTCACCACAACGCCACCAGGGTTTCCTAAAGAAAGGCAACACAACACAAAATATGATAGGTGATCAAACCAAGATTCAAAGTTAGTTTCAAGAAACTATCCAGAGAAAAATCAACAGTTAAAGTTCTGCACTGATGAGCAAAAAAAAAAAAAAAATCTAACGCTAAATATTTAACCCCCAGCTCAGTAATAACCAGCAGGATTGCTGCTGCGTGGAAACTCTAGGTTTTGCTCGGCGTGACTCCTCTCAGCCAATAAACAAGAGACCGAGGTGGGTGCTCAGAGAGGCGCTTTTTTCATTGCGCAAAGAAATGAACAGTTGGGGCTGCCACCGCCAAGACTGCTCAATGAGGGCGAGAGGGAAGGTCACTTTTACGGCGTTTACAAGTAGGAAGTTCATACAAGTTACATCAGCAACACTCTTAATCGTACTACAAAGGCCCAATGGGGTTTACATATAACTTTTTGTATCACATGTTCAGAAAATGGTGGTTAAACTCCACCCAGAGGCGGGGAAGATACTATATATGAGGTAATTATTGAGCTACAAAGTTGTCCAGAATGTCAACATGGCACCTAAACCGGTTTCCACCAATTTCCTCTAGTTCTGGGCAGCAGTTAAGGATAGGGGACCCAGGATGTTAATGTAAAGCTGCGGGGGTGCCAGGTAACCTGCTTGAGGCAGTGGAATTTTCCGAAGCCTGGGAGCCTCCGTTTTAGGATAATAAATTAGCTTCAGACAGTGGTGAAATCCAGCCCACTCTGGATTATGTGATGGGACTCCACCCACAACCACAGTCTTCCCTAGTCAAATCAAATCTTCGGGTTTTTTGTTGTTTTGTTTTTACAAATTCTCTGTTCACAAGTTTCTGAAAGCCCTGGACACAATGAGTACAGGAGAAGGTGTCCAGCTTGGCTAGGAGTTTTTTTTTTTTTTTTTTTTAAAGGATAAAGAAAAAGAATCAAGAAGCTAGGTTAGGTAGCAAGGGTAGACAGGAAAAGAGCTTTAAGGTCAGTGTTTGGAGATCAGACATTTCTCCCTCAAAGGGAGGGCAGGACTAGCTCAGGCACAGACAAGTTTTCAGAGGCATCACGAAGAGACTGGTCTCCGCGGATTCAGAAGCGTTCAGAGCCAGGGAACACCCACAGGGACATTCTAAATGCTATGTTTGGAAGCACCCCTTGTCACCCCAGGCCTGTCTGTCATTTAACAGCCTCTGATCCTCAAGGTTTGTGCGCAAGGAATTGTCACTGTCTCCAGAGGCAGCATGTTCAAAGCTGTTCGGAAACAGCAGGAGCAGACACACGTGGAGCGGAACGTCAAACTCTGATGGATACATACTGTCTTTTAAATGCCTCTGATGTGTTAAAATGCTGGGACGGTTCGGACACATGTGGTTGGCTGAAAGCAAACTGCCCATCACGAAGAAAAGTGTACGAGCGCCCAAACTCTGACCGCTCTTGTTGGCCAGGGTCCCCTGCTCGGGTATGAGCGGAGCCGGCGTGGGCTCTGCCCAGGTAGCAGGGTCGCTCGGTGTTTCACAACCCCGGCCTTCTCGCCTACACCAGAACGGTTCTTTTGTAAGAATCTGGCACTAGTGCTCTACAATTCGAGTTTTCCAGGCTGTGTGGCTGGACTAGAGAATGAGGACACTGGAGAGTTCGGAAGGGTACAAGCAGCCGGATCTCACCCTGAGGCGGCCCCCAGCACTTCCGCCGGAAGTCAGTCTCCTGGTGTCGCAGTGCATCGCGGTTGCCTGCCCGCCGGAAGTCTCCGGCCAGGCACCGGAGGCGTTGGCGCGGCGCGGCTAGCGTTTGCAGTAAGAGCATCTCCGCGGGGCTTGCTGGCACCCCAGCTGGCCCAGGGCCATCAGTTTCTCTGTCTGAGCCTTCCTTCAGCCTTGTATGTTGGACCACAGCCCCACCTCCACCCCACTCAGGGCGTGGGCGCCTCCGGGCCTCCTGCATCCCGCGCCCCTCACCCGGGCTCCGGTCCCCGGGGAAAGCTTGGGCCCAGGCCCTGCTCTCCGGGAGCCCCGGCTAAAAAGTGGCCGCAGGGAGATCCTTCGGTCCAGTCCACAGCGTAGGCGCCACAGGGATAGGGCTAGACCCGCGATCCAAGCCTCCCGGCTTATTTCTTCCTAATGAGACGTTTCTGCCGGAGTCTCATAACCCGTTCACCGTGGGGGGACTCAGCCCCCCCGACTTGTAGATTTTTAGCCACAATGCATTTCTAGTTCTGCCCCTGGCTCCTCTGCTGTCTTATTATGTGAGTGATTCATTGATCTTTCTCTCCAGCCAGATCCAACCTGCTCTACAAACCGCGAATCATGCTGCCTGCAGCTTTGGGTGCCACCTGCAGTGCCAGGCACGCACTGTTGCACAAGAGAGAGGCTGTTTGAATTCTCTGTGACTGTTGGGAGGAGGAACACCAGAGGTACCGGCTGAAAATTATCCCACCAAAAGCAGTATGTAGGCTGGGGCCCTGAGTCACCTCACGAGAATTGCTGCACCTACTTTGAGTCCTCTGCCCTACAATCACTTGAAAAGGAGCCCTGTGTCACATCTGTTAAGCACTCAGCTGGTAACCAAAATGTTGGCAGTTTGAATCCACCCAGTTGCTCCGAGGGAGAAAAGACCTGGTGATCAGCTCCTGTAAAGATTACAGCCTAGAAAATCCCATGGGCCAGTTCTATACTGCCACATGGGGTCGCTATGAATCAAAAACCTACTCGACCGCACCCAATAACAACAATAATAATCATATGAGTAGTTTCTGGTTTGGTTTTCTCTCAGAATTCCTGCCCAAAATCATATCTGCTAAGGCCAAAAGTAACAATTTCCAGTTTATCAAGTACCTTGGTTTATGGAGAAGAATTCATTTGTTCACTTGGAGACAAGTCAGTGCTTCTGGCACCACACACAAAAACTGAATTAAGTTGCAGAGGGAACACAAGGTGTGTGTGGCACTGGTGCCGTTGGCACATTTGCTTAGCCTTTCTGCCATTGTCAGCTCATGGGCAGTCTCAGGCGACAGTGGTGATGGTTGGGTTTTTGGGATGCTGGGTCCGGTCACTGCTAAAGGCTAGTTTGCCTGAGTCTGTGAATTGACCGGTCCCTGGGTGGCGCAAGTGGTTTGTGCTTGACTACGAACCTAAAGGTTGGCAGTCTGAACCCACCCAGGCAGCGCTATGGAACAAAGGCCTAGCAATCTACTTTCATAGAGATTACAGCCAAGAAAACCCTATAGAACAGCTCTAGGCTTTAACACATGAGGTTGCCATGAGTTGGAATTGACTCGACGGCAGTGGGTTTGGTTTTATGTGTTTGTGTTGACTGACTCTGGTCCCATTGGATGATCCCTGATAGTTGTGGCAATTGTCCTGTAGGGAAGCATCATAGAACACAAAGCCTGATTCTGGGAATGGCCCTCGACTGCATGTGGGGGTGCTTGTTCCAATGGCTTTGTCTAGTAGAATCACTGGGTACATTCTGTATCAATATCTATGTGAATATTTATATTTAAAGAAGTAAAAGAATGATTTGTTGCTGAGGGTGGGAGGGTGGATGCATTCCCCCCCACCACGTACACTTTATTTTGGAATTTGCCAGCCAGTGATGTCCCAAAGGCAGACTCCAGCATTAGATTGGGAAATTAAAGAGAGGGGGCTGAGGACTGTGTGGGACCCCACCAAAGAGTAGCAGGCTCTAGGGTGTGTGCTTTGAAGGATGACATTCAGTGTGGGGAGCCAGTTCAGTTAGGTAGTCAGTGTCTGAGGATATGCGCCCTGGAATGAATCCCTCAGCAGCAGATGATCACTCTCCTTCTGTTCTGTTGTAGCCCCCAGGATGGACTTCCTGGTTCTCTTCTTGCTCTACCTGGCTCTGGTGCTGATTGGTGTTACTCTGATCTGTATCTACTCGAGAACCCAGTTCTTGAAAGGCCTGGTCAGGGGAGGAGCACAGGTAACAGTGATGCTTTGGTACCACTCAACTCTGAATACTGCTCACCGGGGTCCTGACAGGACAAAAAAGGATGCCATTTTTATTCATTTATTCTTTTATTTATGGCAGTTGTGGTATATTCAAAAGTCTCTCTCACTTTCTCTGGTTACTGCGGAAAGTAATCTAGTGATGATTCTTTGCGATTATAAGATAGCATTCTCAAGGTTGACTGTTTTCCCCTGCATTTGATGCCTGTAATGGGACGTGGATGTAGGCATTGTCTGCCTGGAGGGGCTTGATGGATGAAACTGGAGGAGGGGTATATGGTCAGAAAGCTGAGCGTCAGGCCACCCTCTTCCTTCAGGGATCAAAGTGGGGCAAGCAGTCCTTAGGAAGGAGTTGACATGGGCAGGTGCCTAGTGATCTGGGGGCAGGTTCCAGAGCCTGGGCTTGAACTAATGTTACTGATCCATCCCTTCCGCTCCCCTCCTTTTCCCTAAAGACTCTGACATGGAGCCTTCTTTGGGATCAGGGCAGAAATGGAGGAGTTGGTAGTTGAGGAATGTTCTCTTTATTCCCTCTTAAATCTCTTCTCTGTCTACATGCTAACACAAAACTTAGTATTACCAATGTTGCCATTTATACATGGAGAAAGGAGCCCTGGTGGTGCAACAGTTAAGCGCTCTGCTGCTAACAGAAAGGTCAGTGGTTTGAACCCACCCAGTGGCTCCGTGGGAGAAAAGACCTGGCTATCTGCTCCTGTAAAGATTACAGCCTTGGAAACCCTATGGGGCAGTTCTCCTCTGTCAGATGGGGTCGCTGTGAGTTGGTAGCTACTCGATGGCACACAATAACATACATGGAGAGTCTAATTTGTTTGGGAGTGGGAGGAATCAGAAATGAAATTGAGCCTTTCTTTTTTCTTTTATTTCAGATATTTTCCTGTATAATTCCAGAATGCCTTCAGAGAGCCGTGCAAAGATTACTTCATTACCTTTTTCATACACGGTATTTATATTTCAGAAGGAGTCCTGGTGACACAGTGGTTAAGCGCTTGGCTGCCAACTGAAAGGTTGACAGTTTGTATGCGTCAGCCACTCCTCAGGAGAAAGATGTAGCAGTCTGCTTCCATGAAGATTATAGCCTTGGAGACCCTGTGGGGCAGTTCTACTCTGTGCTATAGGGACTCTATGAGTTGGAATTGACTTAATGGCAATGGACTTTTTATTTATATTTTAGTTTACATATTATCCTTTTTCTGTTTTGATGGTTAACTTCTAGCTTCTGGAAGCTCCCTGTGGTTTCCAGCATGGTGGGGGAAGGTCACTGGGAAGGCTCAGAGTCCTGGGTTTGGAACCTCCACTACTCCACTGTGTGGCCATGGGAGGAGTCGCGTCTCCTTTTGGGGCTGCATTTTCTGCAGGTGGGAGCTGAGGTGAGGTGGACTCGAGGGTTCTGGAAGTCCCTCTCGGGCTTTCAGGTCACGTGACTTGACCTGTCTGCTTCGTGCACATGCTCGCCGGTTAAGGTGGTTCAACTGGCGGGACAGACGTGCTGCCCCATCCAGAGGGTGGGTTCACATCCACACTCGTGATCAGACCCACGTTGACACCAAAGTCGAGATAACCAGAAAATCATGGAGGATATTGATACATTGTGACTGTCATTTGAGCAACCACTAAAACAATGTCAAATGTGCTGGAAAATGAGATGTCATAATAGTAACAGAGGTCCTCAGGTGGCACAAACAGTTAAGTGCTCTACTACTAGCTGAAAGATTGGCGATTTAAACCCACCCAGAGGCACCTCAGAAGAAGGGCCTGGCAACTGCTTCTGAAAGGTTGCAGCCATGAAAACCCTACAGAGCAGTTCTACTCTGCACGCATGGGGTTGCTACGTGTCAGAATTGACTCCACGTCAACTATGCTAACAACAACAATTACAGTAATAATAAGTACTTATGAACACTTACGTTCTTTACGTACGTCATCATCTCATTGAACTCCCACAACAACCTTCTGGGTAGACATGATTGTATAAGTTCCAATGTGAACATTACCGTTTGTTTTCAAACAGATGTACACTGAACAAGAAAAAATTCACACAGCTGGAGCTGCAGTATTTCGTAGTCCCTTGTGGCCGTGATAGAAATCCCTGGGTGGTGCAGACGGTTAACACACTTAGCTGCTAACTGAAAGGTTGGAGGTTCGAGTCCACCTAGAAGGGCTGTGGAAGAAAGGCCTGGCAATCTATTAAAAAAAAAAAATCAGCCATTGAAATCCCTACGGAGCACAGTTCTACTCTGACACACATGGGGTTGCCATGAGTTGGAATTGACTCAGCGACATCTGTTTTTAGTTGGCCATGATGCCACCTAGGAGTACCCGGAGACCTGACCAGGGTTTTTGTAGCTGCAGCTGAGCGGCCCTCCATGACTTTCTGGCACTACACTCTGGAGCTGGCTGTCAGCCTGCGGCCAAGCTGAGAGTCACCAGCTTAGCCTGCCTACAGCTGCCCAGGCATGCAGGGCATGATGGTGTGCAGGGGAGGATGAGAAGGAGGCAGAGGAGGGAGAGGGAGACTGAGCAAGAAGAGATGAGGAGGACAGTTGAGGAATGCAGGCACGCGGAGGAGGGGAGCCCACCTCTCACTCTGCAGAGTTGGCAGAAGTCCTGCCCCTGACAACCTAGAGGCCCTCTCTGCTTTCTGTAGCCCTTTTGTGCACTCAGGTATATTCTTGAGTTTTCTCAATTTGATTAAAAGGAACTTCATTCTTAGATTCCTCCATCATGGTTCCATAGCGTACCGAGTTCTATTTGTCAGTAAGTTCCCAGTAAAATCCCAGTGTGGGTGCTGAACACTCTACAGTTGGAACCCCATTTCTATGCTTTCTGAGGGAAGCGGTGCACCTCTAAGAATATGCTAAGCATTTGGCTGCTATACCGGAGTTCCATTCGTTTCTCAGAACTGATTTTGTGGCCTACAACATGGGGCTACTTACCAGGCATCTTGGAGGACAGCTCTGGCCCTCAGAGGATATAACAGATACCCTGCCTCCTTGCCCCCATGCTGGGATGCTAGGAGCCTAAGGGAATTGAACCAGCAGAGTGGACATTAGTAGACATGGGCATCAGAGGGCAGTCAGCATGGCGAGTCCCGGCAGGCTTTGCGATTGCATGGCTTCATTGTGAGGGAGTGTTGGGGCTGTGGCTTTGATGGTCCAGGGAGGAGGTGACACAACAGGAGAAAGGACCAGCCTTTGGAATGAGATGGGAAGGTGAGTCCTGGCTGCCCCCCCCACCCCACTCCTTTGGGTTCTGGGTGACCTGGGGAGGGTGAGACTGGGGAAGGAGAAGGACAAAGAATAGTCCTGAGACCTCTGAGTCAGACAGCCAGATGGGGATCCAGAACCTTTTGTGGGGAGATCTGAAATGGCTGTGGCATGGAGGCATCCAGTTTGTCCACTCACGCCGTCTTTGTAGCCGCCTCCCTCAGTTGACCCAGTGCCTCTGCCAGGTGAGGGTCTATGTAGAGGGTGGGCGGGGCTGAGCAGCTGTGGGTGGGGCCTGTCTAGGAGTAGAGGATGGTTATAGGCACTCTTGGAGCCCTGGTGGCTGCTAACCAAAAAAGGTCAGCAGCTCGAATCTACCAGCTGCTCCTTGGAAACTCTATAGGACAGTTGTTCTCTGCCCTGTAGGGTCGCTATGGGTTGGAATCGACTCCACAGCAGCGAATTTGGTTTGGTTTACGAGTAGGCAGTCTCACACTTTGTAGGTTACCCAACATAGGACATACAAGGGGTCCTGGGGAAGGGGGGTAAATTATGAAGACACCTGCCATCATTTTGCTAATGTGCGCCTGAATGCCAACCAGAGTGGTGAACATCCTCGACTTTGGTCAAGTTGTTTTCCCACAAAATTTTTTTGTATTTATTTGGTTGTGCTGTTTGGGAGCATTCCAACTTCATACTGTCAAGTGCCAAATGTATCTTGTTTTACCCATAATAAATGATTCATGTAAGTAACAATTAAAAAAAGGACTCGTTATCACTAATGCCAGCCCTGACATCTTGATTTTGCAGCCTTGGCCGTGGTAATTAACTACTTTGGACTTGTTTTCTCGTTAGAAAAAAAAATGAGGAAATGGGACTAAGTGTTTTCTTTTTTATTTTATTGTATTTTTGGTGAAAGTTTATGTCACAAATTAGGTTCCCATTTAATAATTTCTATACATATTATTCAGTGACATTGGTTACATTTTTCACAATGTATCAGCATTCTCATTATTTCCGTTCTGTTTCTATTTCCATTAATCTAGCTTCCCTACCCCCCACCCCTCTTACCTTCTCATCATTGCTTTAGAGTAAATATTGACTGTTTGGTTTCATATAGATGATTATTTAAAGGAACACAGTACTCTATGGCGATATTATTTATTTTATAAGCTGATCTATTATTTGGCTGAAAGGTGACCTCCGGGTGGACTGAGTGTTTTCTAAAGAACCTTCAACATTAGAAATTCTGTGATGTTTCCTATCTGCTGGAGATGAAACAAAACACTGTGGACTACATTATTCTGTGGTTCCTTCCAGCTCTTAAATTCCACAGGAATGGTGAATATCACGTGTGGTTACTATCAGATGAGTAGTGACTACCCAATGTACATTTTCATATGTTGGGTTTTGTTAAAAGTGAAACATGCTTATAGGTGGCCAAGTTTTTTTTTTTTTTTAATTGTTGTACTTTAAGTGAAAGTTTACAATTCAGGTCAGTCTCTCATACAAAAATTTATACACACATTGTTATGTGACCCCAATTGCTCTCCCTATACTGTGACAACATATTCCTCCTTTCTGCCCCTGATTTCCTGTGTCCATTCAACCAGCTCCTGACCTTCTCTGCCTTCTCATCTCACCTCTGGACAGGAGCTGCCCATTTAGTCTCATGTATCTACTTAAGCTAAGAAGCACACTCTTCATGAGTATCATTTTATGTCCCATAGTCCAGTCTAATCTTTGACTAAAGAGTTGGCCTCAGGAATGATTTTAGTGCTGGGTTGACAAAGAGTCTGGGGGCCATGCTTTCTGGGGTTCCTCCAGTCTCAGACTGTTAAGTCTGCCCTTTTTACTAGAATTTGAGTTCTGCACCCCACTTTCCTCCTGCTCGCTCCGGGACTCTCTGTTGTGTTCCCTGTCAGGGCAGTCATTGGTGGTAGCCGGGCACCATCTAGTTCTTCTGGTCTCAGGCTGTCGCAGTCTCCGGTTTATGTGGCCCTTTCTATCTCTTGGTAGGTGGCCAATTTTTGAATGGCAAACCCTTTAAAGAGATTCACAAAAATAAGAGATACAGTGAGTCTGGGGTTTTGACATGTCTACTTTTAAGTAATAGTAATAGCTGCAACAGTGAGCTCAAACATACCAATGATCATGAACATGGAGCAGGACCAGGCAATGTTTCATTCTGTTATACGTAAGGTCACCATGAGTTGGAGCTGACTTGGTGGCAACTAACAACAACTAACAATTTTTAAGTAGAAATATTTAAAGAGTGGGAAAATACTGACATGTGCCTAGTTCAGTAAAAAGAAATATATTCTGACATTGAGATCTCTGTTCTAAAGAAAGATGATAATAATTAAAAAAAAAAACAAGCCATTGCCATTAAGTCGATTCCAACTCATAGTGACCCTATAGGTCAGGGTAGAACTGCCCCATGGGGTTTCCAAGGAGTGCCCAGTGGATTCGAACTGCTGTCCTTTTGGTTAGCAGCCATAGCTCTTAACCACTATGCCACCAGGGTTTCTAAGGTAATAGTAGATAATATTTATTGAGTACTTAGTATGTGCTGTGCACTATGTGAAATGTTTGACATGATTTCCTGCAGAATTCTCCCTATTATCTTAAGCCCAAAGGAAGTGATTAGCACTTGGCTGCTTTCCTCAGTAAGATTTCTTCATGGAGAATCCAAGTGAATAAGCCTTATGCCTGTCTTCTTTCAGAAACCACACCTTCATTATCCTGCACCTCGTCTTGCAAGGGATGGTTTATACTGAATACACCTGGGAAGTACTTGGCTACTGTCAAGAGCTGGAGTTCTCCTTGTATTACCTTCTTCTGCCCTATCTGCTGCTGTTTGTAAACCTGTTCTTTTTCACCCTGAGTTGTGTAACCAACCCTGGTAAATTGAAGCTCTTTGTGTATAGAGTAGTGACAGTCCATCTTACTGATGGCACTGCAAACAAGTAGTAAGGGACAGTTAGGTCACTCTCTAAGTTCTCTGCACGAGATTTGATAGCTAGTGTTTTCATTATCTGTCAGTTTGGAGTATTTTCTGATTTGATTTTTTTTTCTTTGACCCATGGCCTATTTAGAACTGTTTAAAATTTTCCAGTATACTTTTTTTTAGTTTATATTTTTGATACGTATTTTTCATTTATTTGTGTTATAGATAGAGCTGTGGTCCGTAGGATACTGTCAGTGATGATAAACCAGAAACTAAACCCATTGCCACTGAGTCAGTTCGATTCCGACTCATAGCGACCCTATAGGACAGAGTAGAACTGCCCCATAGGGTTTCCAAGTCCGTAAATCTTTAAGGAAGCGGACTGCCACGTGTTTCTCCTGGTGGAGCGGCTAGTGGATTTGAACCACTGACCTTTCGGTTAGCAGCCAAGCACTTTAACCACCGTGCCACCAGGGCTCCTGTCAATGATGATACTCTCAGTAAACACCCAAATGTCCATCAACCAGTGAATGGATAATTACAATGTGGTCCATCCGTGCAATGGAATATTTTTCAACCATAAAGAGAAACGAAGTTCTGATACATGCTACGCCATGGATGAACCTTGAAAACATTGTTATGCTGAGTGAAATATGTCAAGTCACGAAAGGATAAATATTGTATGATCCCACTTAATATGAAATGTCCAGAAAAGGCAAATCCATACAGAAAGTAAACTGGTGGTTATGGAGGGCTGGAGGGAAGAGGGGGAAATAGGGAATGATTGCTAATGGGTACAGGGTTTCTGTCTAGGGTGATGAAAATGTTCTAAAATTGATTGTGGTGATGGTTGCACTACCCTGAATATACTAAATAGCATTGAATTGTACGCTTTAAATGGTTGGATTGTAAGGTATGTGGATATATCTCGAGAAAGCTGTTACAAAAATAAATTATTTAAAATGCTAAATATAGCTGTTTTAGTTGTGCTATGTGGGAATAGGTTTTGTGAACGTCGAGTCCACAGTCTTGCTAGAAACTGACATTTGTCCTTACTTTTTTTCAGGAACCATAACAAAAGCAAATGAATTACTGTTTCTTCAAGTGTATGAATTTGATGACTTGATGTTTCCGAAGAACGTAAGGTGTCCCACTTGTGATTTAAGGAAGCCAGCTCGATCCAAGCACTGCAGTAAGTGTGGCATTCTCTGCCCCAGCTGCCCCCCACAAAGGACCATGTATGCTTTGTCTGTAAGGTAATGTCCCATAAATCTAAAAGCAGAGACATCTGTCTCCCAGACGAGCGGTGGCCACTGCTGGTGGAGGCCGGACAGTGGTTTCTCTCAGGTGACTGGGGGTGAAGTCTGTGTTCTGGTAGAGTTGGGTGACCCTCAGGCCTGGACATAACAGCCCTGCCTTTGCCACATGGAAAGGCAAGCTGCCCACGAGAGGTTTCTGCAGGGTATGTGCGTGCTCTCAGTCCTGGCACAGCCCAGTCTTCTGGGCAGTGCTCGGGATTCCAGGCTAGTGCTGCCCAATAAAAGAAAAACGTTAGCTACAGATGGGATTTTAAATTTTCTAGTAGCCACATTACAAAAGTACCGAGACCCAGGTGAACTTAATTTTAACAATATATTTTATTTCACCCAGCATATCCCAAATATCATTTTAACATGTGATCAATACAAAGATTATTCATGACATAGTTTATTTTTTGTTTTTCATATTAAGACTCTGAAATCTGGTGTGTATTTTACATTTATAGCACCACTCAATTCAAATGCTAAATTTTCATTGGAAAGACTTCATCTGTATTTATATTTCATAACATTTACAGTTGAAAAAGTAGATTCACGTACCCAAGCTATTCCAAACCTTCTTAGAAGTTTTCCCATAGCTGACTCGAGGACCAAGCAATCGTTTTCCTTTACTCTCCCCATCTACAGTAACAGAATGGTTTGTCATTATCAGAAGAATTGATTTAGCTTGGAAGCAAAAACATATCAGTTCCCAAACTATATCTGTCCAAGTTAAGTAAATTCACTAACTCTTGTGCCACCTCAGGTCCCTGGGTGGCACAGATGGCTTGTGCTCGACTGCTAGCCTAAAGGTTGGCTGTTCAAACCCACCCAGCAGCTCTGCAGAACAAAGGCCTGGCAATCTGCTCCGGTAAAGATTGCAGTCCAGAAAACACCGTGGAGCAGTTCTACTCTGTAACACATGGGGTCGCTATGAGTCGAGTAGACTCGACGACAACGGGTTTGTTGTTTTTTTGGTGCCACCTCAGCATTATTCACATTGAATTCAAAGGCATATTGCATACATTAAAAAGCAACTCTAAATTTACCGATATCAACATCAAGTATCTTTTCAGATTTTCTGTGTAGCCACGTGTCTGACACTCAGTCCACCCATGTGGCTGGTGGCTGCTGTACTGGATAGTGCAGTGCTCACAGCTTGGCAGCAGCTGCCACGTCCCCAACGTGTGCTGCCAGTGGTCAGTGTGTACAGTTCTCCGCGGGTGTGCACAGGGCCACTGTCTCATCAAGAGCCAACCCAGGTGTGGCTTCCTTGTTTCTGTGCAGGGGTATGTAACAGGTGTGTGCACCGTTTTGACCATCACTGTATCTGGGTGAACAACTGCATTGGGGCCTGGAACACCAGGTACTTCCTCATCTACCTCTTAACGCTGACGGCCTCGGTGGCCACCTTGGCCAGCGTGAGCGCTGCGTTCCTAGCCCAGGTGGTGTTCTTCTCGGATTTCTACCTAAAGACCTACATTGACAACCACGGACACTCCCAGGTTGTTGACACCGTCTTTCTTGTTCAGGTAATTATGCTGTGGGGTGAGCGTTTCTGACCTCAGGTTTCAAAATTGGAAAAGGGATATTTATGGTCCCAGTAAAAACATCAAGCCATTCCTTCTTTAAAAACCTGAGATATAATTCACATTCTATAAAATTCATCCTTTTAAAGTGTACAGTTCAATGGTTTTATATTCACAAAGTTGTGCAAACATCACCACAATTTTAGAATGTTTTTATCACCCCGAAAAGAAACCTCACAGTATTAGCAGTCACTCCCCACTTCTCTCTTCCCCGGCCCCTGGAAACCTCTAATCTACTTTATCTATGGATTTGCCTTTTCTGGATATTTCATTTGAGTGGAATCACACAATATGTGGCCTTTTGGTCTGGCTTCTTTCACTTAGTGTAATGTTTTTAGGTTCATCTATGTTGTAGCATGCATCAGTACTTCATTCCTTTTTATGGCTTGAATAGACATTTCTCCAAAGAATATATACCAATGGATGACGCGTACATGAAAAGATGTGCAACATCATCAGGGAAATTAGTCATTAGGGATATATAGTTCAAAACCACCTGAGATACCACTTCACACCAGGTGCTTTCCAACAGACGACCTGAAGGGCTCCCTCAGTCTTTATAATAGCCATGCTATTAGGCGTGAGAGCTCTAGTGGTGCAGTGGTTGAGTGCTCGGCTGCTAACTGAAAGATCAGGGGTTCAAACCTACCAGCTACTCCAAGGGAGAAAGATGTGCCAGTCTGCTTCCATAAAGATTACAGCCTTGGAAACCCTACGGGGAAGTTCTGCCGTGTCCAAATAGAGTTGCTATAAGTTAGAATCAACTAGACGGCGGTGGGTTTGTTTTTGGGTTTATTATAAAGGTTTAGAAAAAGAAAAAAGAAAATAACAGGTGGTGGCGAGGATGTGGCGAAATTGGAACCCTCATCCATTGCTGGTGGGTACAAACCAGTTTGGTGGTTCCTCAAAAGTTAAACGTAGGTACCATATGAGCAGCAGTTCTGCCTCTAGCTATATACCCGAAAGAATTGAAAGCAGGGACTCGGATACTTGTACACCAATGTTCATAGCAGCATTATTCACAATAGCCAAAAGGTGGAAGCTACCCAGATGTCCATCAACAGATGAGTGGAAAAGGAAAATATGGTACATACATGCAGTGGAATATTAGTCATCCACAAAGAGAAATGAAGTTCTGATGCATGCCACCACATGGATGAACCTTGAAAACCTCATGATGAGTGAAATAAACCAGACACAAAAGACAGACATTGTAGGATCCCTCTTACATGAAACATCTAGAATAGGCAAGTGCATAGAGACAAAGATTAGGGCAGGGGGAAATTGGGAATGAGGGGTTATTGCTTAACAGATACAGAGTTTCTCTTGGGGGTGATGAGAAGTTTTAGAAATAATTAGTGGTGATGGTTGCACAACATTGTGAATATAATCAATGCTACTGAGTTGTACACTTAAAAATGGTTCAAATGGCAAATTGTATGTTATATTTTATCACAATTTAAAAAAATCAAGCAGTATAGAAGTGTTTAAGGTCAACAGTGGAAGCTAGAACCCCCCAACATTTCACTTCCCAGAGGTAACTACTTTTGTAGTTTGATGTTTATATATTCGCAGGCTTTTTTCTCGTGTTTATTCATATAGCCATCCATCTTCACTGAGTCCATTTTGTTTTATTTTTACATAAATGGGATCACAGTCATTTGCATCTTGCCTTTTTCATTGGGCAATTTGGTATTACAGACATCTCTTCCAAATCAGTACATAGAAATTGACTTTATTATTTTTTTTATTGTACTTCAGGTGAAAGTTTACAGAACAAATGGTTTCTCATTAAACAGTCAGAACACATATCATCTTATGACATTGGTTAACAACCCCACGACATGTCAACACTCTCCCTTTTTGACCTTGGAGGAGCTTTTTTTTTTTTGGTGAAAATATACATAGCCAAAGTTACACCATTTCAAAAGTTTCTACATGTACAATTAAGTGACATCTATTACATTCTTCCAGCTGTGCTGCTGTTCTCACTTTCCTTTTCCAAATTATTCCATCACCATTATCTTCAACTCACTGCCCCCTAGACTTCCCATCAAACCTTTTTGAGTTGCTATTGTCAATTTGATCTCACATAGCTAATTCTTTTTTTTTGTACCCTAGATGAAGGTTTACAAAACAAATCGTTTCTCATTCAACAGTTAGTACACATATTGCCCTGTGACAATGGTTAACAACCCCATGACATGTCAACACTGTCCCTTCTCAACCTTGGGTTCCCTATCACCAGCTTTCTTGTCCCTTCCTTATCCTT
>NW_004444013.1:12037575-12063454 GCF_000243295.1 Trichechus manatus latirostris
TGGTCTATTAGTCCTTTGGACTAATCTTTTCCTTGTATCCTGTTCTCTTCATTCTCGCTTGCTCCCGAAGGGGTGAGACCAGTGGAGTATCTTAGATGGCTGCTGACAGGCTTTTAAGATCCCAGATGCTACTCACCAAGGTAGAATGTAGAACATTGTCTTTATAAACTGTGTTATGCCAGTTGAGCTGGATGTTCTCCGAGACCATGGAGAAATTGAGCTTATTTTTAACAGCTCCTTGTTATCGCGTAGCATGAATATCCCAGAGTTCATTTCACTCTCCTTCTGAGGATGAGTGTTTGACTCGTTTCTTTTAGGATTGTGGGGGACTTTGAAAATCAGTGCTACTGTGAACATCCTTATACATGTATTTTGGAGAGTTACTGATCTATCTATCTGGACTTTATTTGATGTTTGAACTAAAGACTACATTTATTTACTTTATACATTACTAAGTATCATAGAAGGAGCCCTGTGGTACAATGGTTAAAGGCTCGGCTGCTAACCAAAGGTTGGTGGTTTGAACCCACCAGCAGCTCCATGGGAGAAAAGACCTGGCAATCTGCTCCCATAAAGACTTGAAGCCTAGGAAACGCTATGGGGAAGTTCTGCTCTGTCCCGTAGGGTTAACTATGAGTCGGAATCGACCTGACAACACACAACAACTGTCATAGCATCATTTCCTGAATAAACTTTCCCTTTTTCCTTCAGTGGAACTGAAGCTGGGAAGGGTTTGGATAGATAGAAAGGAGAAGGAAGGGAATTTTCAGAAGAGAGAACACTTCATGTATCATGATAAACTCGTGTGTGTAGTAGGATTTGCTCCTGGGCTATTTGTCAGTACTGACTATGGTTCTGATTTATCTTCACTGGGCCAGACAGCTATGCCGGTGGGAGACTGAGGAGGCAGCTGGGATACCCCCGTGAGTGGGACCAGGGCTGGCGGGTGCTGACCCTCACATATGTCACTGTCCAGCTTCTGACTGTGCTGCTCCTTCTCTGCCCCCAGTACCTGTTCCTGCTCTTCCCAAGGATCATCTTCTTCCTGGGGTTTGTCTTGGTGCTCAGCTTCCTCCTGGGGGGCTACCTATGCTTTGCTCTGTACCTGGCTGCCACCAACCAGACCACTAATGAGTGGTACAGAGCTGGCCGGGCCCCACGCCAGCATTGCCGCCACGAGGCCCAGCCCCTATCAGCAGAGCCCCAAGTTTTCCAGAACATTCACTCCCACGGGGTTTGGAGCAACCTTCGAGAGGTCTTCCTCCCTGCTACACGTTATGAGAAAAAGAAGAAATAAGAATGGGAAGACTGTCACTGCCTTTTGAATATAGTATATTTATTTATACATATGGATACTTATTTTCTGTGCATGGTTTGTTTTTTGTTTTCTGCTTTGTGTTTATGAATCGGCTTTCAGTGGGTAAAGAAGGGAAGGGACAAAGATTGTTTATTGATCTTTGCCAGATGCCAGGCCAGGTCCTGGGGTGGAAATCCAACCAACTCATCCTCTGTGCACTCAGGCTATTTGCACTGAACATTGCTGAAGGCCTAGTGCAGAGACATCAGGAGATGACACCTCAGAAGTTCCAGCTAATGCTGCTACCTTGTCTGCCACCCTAGACTCTAGGCTCCCGGACGAAAAAGAAGCTAAACCTGTTGATGCGGAGACGATTCCGACTCACGATGAACCCATGTGTTGCAGAGTAGAACTGTTCCATGGGGTGTTCTTGGCTGTAATCTTCATGGAAGCAGATCATCAAGCCTTTCTTCTGTGGCGCCACTGGGTGGGTTTGAACTGCCAACCTCTAGGGTAGCCGGTTGGAAACCACTTGCGCCACCTGGGCTCCTGGATAGGAGTGGCCTTGTGGCTGTGTTCCCTGGGTGTAGGAGCTTCTCAGCGAGTTGGACCTGGCTTCATCCTCTTTTATGCCCTTCTGGATTCTCGCTATGAGTCAGAATTGGCAACAGATTTTTTGGTTTTTGGATTCTCCCTCCCACCGCCCCCAGAGAAAGCCGTGGCTTCTTTTCCATCTCTGTAACCACACCCAGTAGCCTCACCCCGCCCGCCCTTGGCCAGCATAGCCCTCCTACACAAGCGCATGCTTGCGGCCTCCTGTCTGTCCCTGCGCTGGCCCCTTCTGGCCATACTAAAGTCTTTTATGCCCGGTATTAAAAAATCCAAAATTAAAGCCCCAGCCAGTTCAGTGCAGAGATGAATACCGGGAAAGAGGTTCATAGAAAGTACTGAGGGGCTTTGCGGGGAGGGGGAGTATTCAGAAGCATAGAGCAGGTAGGCTGGGCCTTGCAGGACCCCTAAGCTTTCATGGCCCTCTCAGGCCAGGCCCAGAGGCCAGCCTTCAGAGACCCAGACCACCCTGGAGGGGGGTGGGAGATAAGGGACCCTGAGGACAGGTACTGGGAGTCAAGGGTAAGAGGCCATAACAGGCACCACATGTCAGAGCAGACCTTGGAGTTAAGAAACAGATTCCATCTTTTAAGCTGAGTTGCTGAGGCCCGAAGGAACCCAAGTCTGCCTCCCGAGCCAGGGCCCTGCACCCCGACTCTATCCGTGCTGGCGGAGGCTGTGAACGCCGCGCAAAGAAGCTAGGGGAGCCAGATTGATTTGTGAATGGAGGGCGCCCGATCAGTGGAGCGTTCCCTCGTGGGTGTGGTACCACCCGCTGGCCGCTCTGCGTGTGCTCGGTTCTAGGATGCTCCCCAGGTCATTCTTTGGCGTGAAGGTGGCCTCGTCGCCCGGCGGCGGGGCCTGCGGCCCTAGTCCCGCCCGCGCGGTCTCACCGCCAGGGGGTGCTCTCCCGAGCGCGTTCTCTGCCCAGCCTGGCTTGGCCCCTGCGCGCTGCCGTCGCCGCTCCCGGCGTTCCGCCGCCGTTCGGCCCCGCCGCGTCTGATTCCCGCGGCTCCAGTGGCGCCGTAGTTGGACTCCGGGCGCCCGCTTTCCGGCGGCAGCGGCGGCGGTGATGGCCTCCTGAGCGGGCCCGGAGCAGGGAGCGGCGGGCGCCCGGGTCGAGGGCGGTGGGCAGGCGGAGGCCGGGTCGCGGCCCTTTGTCTCCGCGGGCGGAAGTTCGACGCGCTGCCGGCGCCCGGCTCCGGTGGGCGGCGGCACCATGAGCGACATCCGCCACTCTCTCCTGCGCCGCGACGCACTGAGCGCCGCCAAGGAGGTACTCTACCACCTGGACATTTACTTCAGCAGTCAGCTGCAGAGTGCGCCGCTGCCCATCGTGGACAAGGGCCCCGTGGAGCTGCTGGAGGAGTTCGTGTTCCAGGTGCCCAAGGAGCGCGGCGCGCAGCCCAAGGTGCGGCGGGGGTGCCGGGCAGCCAAGGACCGTCCTATCCCACCCACGGCGGTCCCCTCGGCCCTTTGCAGCCGGGTGACTTTGCTGACCGTGTCCACGATGCGCACATTAGTTCTTTTTTTTGCCCTCTCGGTGACAGGTATTTGCCAAAACAAAAAATATTTCGCGCTAGGGGCTCCATTCTCAGCTTTGATCACCTTGCTTCTTCAGCCGTCTTCTCTGGAGTGCCGAGGCATTGCTCAGCTGCGTGCCTGTTTTGCAGCGATTGTGGCAGCCGTGTCTCCATGGTGCTAAAGGAAGAGGCTTTGGGTACTGCCCCCTCACTTCACTAAAAACGTGTTATCCTGTTATCAAGAGTCCAAACCGTTGTGGATCGTCCTGAGGCTTCCAGAATGGTGTCTAATGATACATAATGACTTTTTCTAAGATTAACTGTAGACTTACTGCTCTCTGGGATCTGGGCTTCAGCAGAATGAAAAGTAGTGCCCTGGAGAAAAGAATGTATTTTCTGTTTTTTTGCTGTATGAATTAATAAATGTGTTAGGGCCAGATTTCTTACTGCTTCTTCTGGATTTGTTTTGCAGAGACTGAATTCACTGCAGGAGCTTCAACTTCTTGAAATCATGTGCAATTATTTCCAGGAGCAAACCAAGGACTCCGTCCGGCAGATTATTTTCTCCTCCCTTTTCAGTCCCCAGGGGAACAAAGCTGATGACGGCCGGATGAGCTTGTTGGGAAAACTAGTCTCCATGGCAGTGGCAGTGTGCCGAATCCCCGTGTTGGAGTGTGCAGCCTCCTGGCTCCAGGTAAAACCACTGGTTGCCATCAAGTCAGTTCTGACTCATGGCGACCCCATATGTGTCAGAGTACAACTGTGCTCTGTAGGGTTTTCAGTGGCTGGTTTTTTGGAAGTAGATCGCTATGCACTCCTCCCAGGGACTCCCTGACTCCAGGTGCTTCTCTAGAATTAACCTTCCTGAGAGTCTCTGATGAGGAGTTTATTGTCAGGAATTTTCATTTGGTTGGATTTCTGAAGGGGCGTTTTCCACATGTTTCGTCTTTGATCATCATTGTCCTGTAGACTGATTTATTTTATAGTACAGGTAGTAACTCTTTTTGAGAAAACAGTAGTTTGTAACCGTAAAAGGGTTCATCTTCTCATCTTCAGAACAAGTGAAACATTTTTTTTTTTTAGGTGAAAACTGTATGGTAGGATTTGCAAAATAGCTATGCAGACAGACTCAAAGATAGGATTCTTTTTTTTTTTTTTTTTTGAGATCGTTATATATCGAATTGTGGCAGTGTTTATCTGTTTTTCCAAAAAAACTAAACCCATTGCCGTTGAGTCGATTCCAACTCATAACAACCCTATAGGACAGTAAAACTACCCCATAGGGTTTTTAGGAGCAGTTGGTGGATTCAAACTGCTGACCTTTTGGTTAGCAGCTGTGGCTCTTAACCACTGCGCCACCAGGGCTTCTGTTATTAGGAGGCTGTTTTCTATACAGGTAGATCAGTAAACATGTGGGTTGTTTCACGTTACTGTTTTGTCATGTCATAGGGTGACATTAAGGAGCCCTAGTGGCATGGTTAAGTGCTTGGCTACTAACCAAAAGGTTAGCAGTTCAAACCCAACATCAACTCTGTGGGAGAAAAGACCTGGCGATCTGCTCCTGTAAAAATTACAGCTTAGGAAACCCTATGGGACAGTTCTACTCTGTCCTATAGGGTCTATGAGTTGAAATCGACCGGATGGCACACAGAAACATTAACAACAACACAGCAATATTAGAAAGTTGATAGCTCTTCTAGTGGGTATGCCCGGGTGGCTCAGTGCTTATGAGCTCCACTGTTAACCAAAGGTCGGCAGTTCAAATCCACCAGCTACTCCTTGGAAACCCTATGAGGCAGTTTTACTCTATCCTATAGCGTCGTTATGGGTCGGAGTTAACTTGACAGCAACAGGTTTGGTTTGGTTTTTGGTCTAGTGAATGTAAGAGCCTTCTAGAGTTTTGTTAAATATCAAAGAAAAAACTGTGTATTTGGAATTTAGTGTTAGGTGAAATTTTGGAAGACTCATTTCATTTTGCTTTTCTGCTGTATAGAGTCTCTGAAAAATTGATAATCCACTTAGGATAATTATTAACCAAATTTTTGTACTAACTTGGTTCTTAGCCAAGCTAACAGAATTTTACTACACGTTTTTCCTTTTCAATTTAATTAAATGTTTTTCTTGTCATTTGTAGTAAAGCTCAGTGGAGTCTGAACCTTAATTTTCACCAATCCAGTTTCTAGAGCATATGAATTGATCATGTATTGTATTTAACCTCAGTTTTACCTTTATTCCTTCACAACATAGTGAAACCAAGTTTAGCATTTCTGATTCCTCATATAAGTTTTCCATTTACCTTTTATGCTGCTGTTATTGATGGCATTTTGGCCAAATGAAAGCAGATGTCAGTGGCAGGAAAGGGTCTTAGTGGTTTGGGTCAGGGTGTTCCACCCTGGGACGAACTTCCTCCTGAGGAGAGGCAAAGAAATTAGAGTTCTTAATGGCAGCTTTGGCGTTGTGGAGGCAGATGACAGCCTGAATGCAGTCTGGCCTTGCTGTCTCCTTGTAGTCCTTCTGTGGGGCCAAGTTGGGGCCCTGCAGCTGCTGCATCTTGAGCAGCTATTGAATGTGGCAGTTGCTACAGACTGACAGATGCATGGAAAAAGGCAGGGGAGGGTGATGTCAGACTTGAAAGTATCATAGAAGCCTGCTGAGAAGGATGGGATTGTAAGAGGAATTTAGAAAGTACTGCTCTAAACAAACATTTTGATCATGTGGTTGTTCACAAGCTCCTAAATCTTTTCAAAGTGAAAGCAACTGTTTAATTCTTATTTGTGGAGTTAAAACGCTTTGAATTTGTAGGATTACAGAAATTGTCATTTCTTCACTTGACATCAGAAATGATCTTTCGTAAGTAAACTTGAAAGCAGGGGGTCAGCAGACTTTTTCTATAAAGGGCCAGATAGTAAACATTTTAGTCTTTGCAGGTGTCACAGCAAGAGTAGCTATAAATAACAGGCAGACCAATGAGCATGGCTGTGTTTCAATAAAACTTTCAATAAAATCAGGCGGTGGGATAGCTTTGGTCTGTGGGCTTTAGTTTGCTGTCCCCTGCTTTAAAATAAGGCTTCACATCTTTTCTCCCTCGTGGAAGTGATTCTGCCAGCTCTGGTGGTCTTCACTATGTGTACATAGTTATAGTGGTTGGGGGAGTGTTGGCTCACAACACCTGTAGTTACTTAGATTGTGGCTTCTTTGCAGCGGACGCCTGTGGTCTACTGTGTGAGGTTAGCCAGGGCCCTCGTGGACGACTACTGCTGCCTGGTGCCAGGATCTGTGCAGACGCTGAAGCAGACCTTCAGTGCCAGCCCTCGCTTCTGCTGCCAGTTTGTGACGTCCGTCACCGCGCTTTATGACCTGTCCTCAGGTAAACTTTAAACTGATTGTTGCTGTTAAAGAGGCTTCAGCTAACTGCCAGTTTTATACTCAGGTGAAGTGTCCAATGAGTGCTTTGGCCTTTTCCCCTCTGAAGTATGTGTTTTTATTTTAGGCCAAAAGCTAAAGGTGTGTGCAGGCTGTCTGGGCTTATGCAGTTTGCTAAGCGGGAGCTTTGCATTGTGGTACCCTGACTTGGAATGGTAAGAGGCGCAGAAGGTCCCCAAAGTCAGGGTCTGTTATCTGGGTGAGATGTGGCTCTCTGCCCAGGCTCTGCTGTTCGAGTCTTTGTCTCTAGACATGTGACTTACTTTTTTATCCCCCAATTTTTATTTTGAAAAATTTCAAAACTTGAGAAAAGTTGCCAGAATAGTATAACAAACATTCATGTACTTCTCACCCACATTTATGAATTACAGTATTAGCATTTTGCTGTATATCCTTTCTGTCCCTCTCTTGCCCCCCCTTCTCCATACACACAAACACGTTTTTCCTGGACTATTTGAGAGTTGTTGCCAATATCACATACCAAATACTTCAGCATGTATCTGACGAGAGCAAAAATATTCTCTTACATAACCGTGATATCATTGTCACATCTAAGAAATTTAATACAGGTAGTCTCCACCTTAACAACAGGGTTCTGTTGCAACAACTCTGTCATAAGTCGGTTCTGATGTTTTTTTTTTTTCTAGTTTCCATTATTATTACTTTTTATTATCAGTATTTTTATAAAACCAATTTTTATTTATTTTTGGGAATTGGCTTGAGAATGATAACATCAGCAAATCACATGCTGCAACATTGTATGTCGTACGTATTACAACGATAAGATGGGAAAAAAAAACAAAGAATGGTCATGGTATGGTTTGTCATAACTTGGATACGTTGTGAGTCGAGAACTACCTGTATTGATGGAATACTATTATCTAATATATAGTCTATATTCAGATTTGCCCAATTATCTCAGTAATATCTTTTATAGTCTTTTTTTCCTCCTTTGGGCGGTGGAGAGAATTCAGGATCCAATCAGGATCTTGCATTATAAACAGTTGTCACGGCTGTTTGGTTTTTTAAAAATCTAGAACAGCTCCCCAGCAGTTAAAAAAAACAAAAACAAACTTGTACGGCATTGACATTTTTGAATCGTTGAGGCCTCTTATTTGGCAGAATGTCCCTCAATTTGGATTTGTCTGGTTGTTTTCTTATGAGAAGGTTGGAGTTAGACATTTTTGGCAGCAGTGCTGCATAGATGATGTTACGTTGTGCTAGAAGGCATGTATGTCAGTTTGCTTTATTATTGGTGATGTTTTTGAGACCTCCTTAGCTGGGTGCAAGAGGCCCTCAGGGAACCCCTTAGATGGCATGTAGCTTCTGCTGGGAGAAGCCTATGTCCCTCCCCCCGTCCAGCAACAGAGCCCTCCGAAATGATAATCATTTTTATGCAGACTCCCAGTCAAGACAGGAGCGCTGGTGGCACAGTGGTTAAGAGCTCGGCTGCTAACCAAAAGGTCTGCGATTCGAATCCACCAGTGGCTCGTGGGAGAAAAGACCTGGCTATCTGCTCCTGTAAAGATTATACCCTTGGAAACCCTATGGGGCAGTTCTACTCTGTTGTATAGGGTCACTATGAGGCAGAATCGACTTGATGGCACCCAGCAACAACAAAAATCAAGACAACACATAGAAGGCGAACAGCTCTGATTGATTAGGGCCGAGGTCATACCCTCAGGAGAAAAGGTGTCTCCTGAGACAGAACGTTGGAAACCATATACCAGGTTGGATCTCACTCACACCACCCTCTGCTTTCCCGTACTTGGCTTTGGTTCACTCAGCAGCCTGGAAGGGCTCTCGTTCTTCACCGTAAGCTGTGGAGTGCACACAGCCAGCCTGTGGGCGTTGCTCACCCATTCCAGGCTGGACAGTGCTGCCTAGTGTTAGAGAGCAGGCTTTGAGCCAGGCCCATCATATACTTCTGATGAGGCCTAGGGCAAATGACCCAACAGCCCTGTGACTCAGTTTCTTTGTCTTTTATATGGGTATAATACATGGGCTTGTTGGAGGATTAAAGAAGTTCACCTGTGCAAAGGACATAGACCAGTGCCTGATGCAGAATCAATGTTAACAGTGGTTTTTATATCATTGTTCTCTGCTACGCTGTAGAAGAGGCCCGGGCTCAGGGGTCACAGGAGGTTAGGTTGGTGCTTAGACGAGGGCTTCAGGCTTGGGGCTGAGGATGGCCTTGGCAGCTGAGTGACATTGCTTGGACTCTGAGCAGCTTTCTGAAGGTTAGCTTAGCTGTCGCTGGGTGCCATGGCGGAGACACCAGACGGGGACAAATCCTATTCAAGAGGGTAGTTTTAGACATAGAAGGTATGACCTTGGATTTAAATTGACACATAGGACGAACTCTCTTCAAGGCCTAATGGAGTTGTAGGGGGTTCTTGGTTTAACAAATAATTCCCGAGCCCCCACCTTGGCCCAATAGTTCTGAGCACTGTGGCTGTAACAGTGAATGAGACAGGGTGTCAGTGCTCACGAAGCTGATGCCCCAGAAGGGAGACGAGCCTGTGAGCCTGTGACATGAGTGTCAGCTGGTAGGTCCTGTGGAGTCAGTGGTCCAGCCACCCACCTTCAGAGGTGGAAAACCCTTCTGACCTGATGGGTCTTTGCTTACAGATGACCTCATCCCACCTCTGGACTTGCTCGAGATGATTGTCAACTGGATTTTTGAGGACCCAAGGTTGATTCTCATCACTTTTTTAAATACGCCGATTGCAGCCAACCTACCAATTGGATTTTTAGAGCTCACCCCACTCACTGGACTGATCCGCTGGTGTGTGAAGGCACCTCTGGCTTATAAGAGGAAAAAGAAGCCCCCACTTGCCAATGGCCACCTCAGTAACAAAGTGACAAAGGACTCGGGCGTAGGCCTGGACAGGGATTCGCACCTCTTATACTCCAAGCTGCATCTCAGCATCCTGCAGGTCCTGATGATGCTGCAGGGCCACTTGACCGAGAAGAACCTGTATGGGCGCCTGGGCCTCATCCTCTTCGACCACGTGGTCCCACTGGTTGAGGAGATCAACAGGCTGGCGGACGAGCTGAACCCCCTCAATGCCTCCCAGGAGATTGAGCTTGCACTGGACCGACTTGCACAGGCTCTGCAGGTGGCCATGGCCTCCGGGGCCCTGCTGTGCACGCGAGGTGGGTGCTTTCTTGGCCAGGCCTTCCTGGGGGTGAGGCTCATACACCACCCTTGTTTTCTGCTGCTTTTAGGGCTGCTTTTCCTCTCAGTGAGCACAGGGGAGGAGGGCGGGGGTCACAGAGCATGCCCCACTAGAGTAATCTAACCCATCCCTGCACCCACCTCCACCAAATGCTCCCATGCTGTCACCATGTCATCTGCAGTGTGTCCCAGTCTTTCTGCCCAGGACTGGAAGCTCCTTCAGAGCACAGGTGTTTCCCCATTGGGGGTCCTTTCTTCTTTCTTGGCGGTCCTTTTTATTGAGGCATCGTTGTTGTGTGCAGTCGAGTCAATTCTGACTAGTACTGACCCCATGTGACAGAGTAGAACTGCCTCATAGGGTTTTCTAGGCTGTAGTCTTTATGGAAGCAGATCACCAGGCCCTTTCTCCCGTGGAGCTGCTGGGTGGGTTCCAAGTACCCACCTTTGGTTAGTAGCCGAGCGCTTAACCATTGTGCCACCAGGACTCCTTGAAGCATCATTTACATACAACAAAATGCACAGATTTAAGTGCAGATTTTTGACAGATTATGTACTTGTATAACCATTGCCCCAACCAAGGCATAAAATAGTGTCCTCATTCCTACTTCTCTGTTTAAATGCTTGAACTCTCTGAGGAGAGTGATCTGGCTAACAACACACATGGGTTTGCTCTTTAGCTGTTGGCTCGCTCACAAGGGCTTCCTGTGGTCCACATGATGGTCAATGGTGATAGGTTTCCCCTCTTACCCTGCTTTTAGAATGCCTGGGGCTCCTGCCTTCCTAGGGACCCGGACTGGGAAAACACGTCTCTCTAACCTCTCGGTTTTCCATGGGTGCTGAGCTGATGACCAAGCACAGCAGCCCCATTTCTCCAGGGTTTGCAGGGAGAATGGTGGGCAGTGGTGGGGTATCTTTCTGAGATGAGCTGGGGACAGTATTCACAAAACCCAGAAGCTCTGTTGGGCTGCACCCTGCCACCCCCATCCCATGCCTGTTGATCTACTTCAAGGCCTGCCTTTGGACCGTGTCCCAGCCATCTGGCAAATTGCCAGCAGGGTTGCCCCCTTCCCTAAGTGACTTATCCTGTTTGAGGCCTAGTTTGTTAAAACAAACATTGAAGAACAAGCAAACACCAGCTGTTTCTAAATGATGCTAGGAAAATGTCACGTAAAGCACTGTTATCTTGCTAGCCTCCTTGAGAAGGAAGCCAGCAACCAGTCACCTCATTGTCTTCAGGCTGTTACTTGACCATGCGTCTCCTTCATTTCAGATGACCTGAGAACCCTGTGCTCCAGGCTGCCCCATAATAAGTAAGTGCCCTCTTATAGCTTCTGTCTGGACTGGCAGTGCTGGCGGTACCAGGGTGCGGGTAGCAAGTGTGGTGGGTCTCTTCACTCCAGGTTCCTTCGGGAGAGCTTGTCTGCAGAGTTTGGAGCGTCTCTGTTACAAGAAGCCCCTTAAGGACTTGGTGATGAATGGGGAATGGAGATATGGGGTAACCCCCATGAGAGGAACCCTAAGTAGAGAGTAAACGTGAAAAAAAAAGTGGCCATCTTGTGGGGAGTCAAGGAATGAACCCAGAGTACACTTAAGGCATCATTTAAAACTTCCTGAATTAGCGTGCACTTATTTCATGGTGAGACTGGCCGTCTCTCACTCTGTTGGTGATGTGATTCACAACCCTTAGGAAGGTTCTGTGGAGCTTGGCTCCAGGGCACAGCGTGTTGGTTAAGTGGGCACCTGGCACCTGTGACACTTGGGCAAGACCTTAACCTTTCTTCAAGCCTTGGGTTCTCCCATGTAAAACGGGTACAGTGATACCGCCTTCCTCATAGGATTATTGTTGTTAGCTGCCGTTGAGTTGGCAACGCCTTGTACAGTGGAACAAAACGCTGCCCCGTCCAGTGCCATGCCTGTGATTGGTTGTGGATCAGACCATTGTGATTTGTGATCCATAGGGTTTTAATTGGCTGATTTTCAGAAGTAGATCATCATGCCTTTCTTCTTAGTCCATCTTAGACTGGAAGCTCCTCTGAAACCTGTTCGGCATCATAGCAACATGCAAGCCTCCACTGACAGACAGGTGGTGGCTGCACGTGAGGTGCGTTGGCTGGGAATTGAACCTGGGTCTACTGCATGGAAAGCAAGAATTCTACCACTGAACCACCAATATCCCCATAGGGTTTTAGTAAGGATGAAATGAGTTGGTGTTTGTAAATTTCTTAGCATAGTCCCTAGCAAGTGGAACTCTCTCCACAAATGGTGGTTATTTTTGTAAGTTTAGGAAAGCAGTAATAATAGTGGTGAGAAGCAGGAACTGGTTGGTCAGCGGATCCTGATAGGTTTTCATATCTGGCCTTGTTGTTTACTTTGTGCGACCTTGGGCAAGTTCTTTATCTCTCACTGCCTCAGTTTCTCATCTGTCAAATCAGAATAATCATAGTACCTGCTCCATGTCTCCTGCCATGGGACTTTAGTGAGGATGAAATGAGTGGAAATGTGTGAAGCACTTACAACAGTACTAGGTAGGTAGTAAGTATCTAAGAAGTGTTAGCTGCTGTCACTGTGACTATTATTTAAGTAACTTAGGAATTTCACTTCTGTGACTCTCAGAAAAGTAAAAAGCTGTGTGCACAAAAATGTTTCATGCAAATACAGTATTAAAAACAAACCAAACCCATTGCCATGAAGTCAATTCCGATTCATGGTCACCCCATGTGTTACAGAGTAAAACTGTGCTCCATAGGGTTTTCTTGGCTGTAATCTTTATAGAAACAGTTTGCCAGACCTTTCTTCCATGGAGTTGCTGGATGGGTTTGAACCACCAACCTTTAGGTTGGCAGCCAATCACAAAGCTGCTTGGGCCACCCGGGCTCCTAATGCAGTATTATTAGTAACAAAAACCTGGCAACAACATATCAATCAGTGATACAAGGTTACGTAGTAAATCAGGTGTCCTACATCAGCAGGATAGAACATTATGTATCCATTAAAAGTATTCATTGTGATAAAGGTGTCAGGAAATGCTTGTAAAGCTGGAGGCAATTGTGCATAAGCACAGGGCTTGCAGAAATGAGAATACTGAGTTTTGTTGGTGTATGCTGTCAAGGCGATTCCAACTCATAGCGACCCCATGTGACAGAGTAGAACTGCCCATAGAGTTTCCTAGTCTGTAATCTTTATGGGAGCAGATCACCAGGTCTTTTATCCCTCAGAGCGGCTGGTGAGTTCAAATCGCTAACCTTTTAGGCACCATTGTGCTACCAGGGCTCCAAATACTGAGTTAGGGTGGTAGAATTATTAATGTCCTTCTTTCTTCACACCATCATGCGGGCGCTTCATGAGGAATACTGGGGCTCCAGGGCTGGCGTGGGCAGAGGGTGAGTGAGCTGGGCCCAGCAGACTCAGAAAACCCATGTCCTCCAAGGCAGTGGATCAGCCCGGTGCCGACTCGTGGCTGACAGTGAGAGCGGCTGCAGCCAGAGGCCTGGTGCTGTCCTTGGGCCTGTCAGAGACCTGCAGTCCAGGCTGAGCTCTGTATAGGTTCTGTATGGGAGAGCAGCTTAGGGTGGGATGAAGGGACAGGTGTGAACACAAGAAGCGGGGTAGTTGGCGTCTGGTAGGGTGGAAGGGCCTGGATCAAAATTTTCTATCACAGAACAGCCATGCTGTCTGGAGGGCTCTTTCCCTCGGGAGCCCATTTGACTCTTTTTTTTTTAGGGGGGGGCTCTGAGAAAATTCCCAGGCATCTGAGGACACAGTTATTGTAAGCTGGTGTAAGTTATTTTTCCCTTTTTGCAGTAATCCCTTTGTCATATTTCACTTCTTTGTCTATGCTTTTTATTTAATGTTTTTGGGGCATTAACGTAACAATAGGGTGCACATCCTTCCATCATCATCTTGTTGTTAGCTGCCGTCAAGTTGGCCCCAGACTCATGCTGACCCCATCACAATGGGATCGGACTGTCTCTATAGGGTTTTCATTGGCTAATTTTTGGAAGTAGACTGCCAGGCCTTTCTTCCTAGTCTATCTTAGTCTGGAAGCTCCACTAAACCTGTTGAGCTTCACAGCAACATGCAGGCCTTCACTGACAGAAGGGTGGTGGCTGCACATAAAGTCCATTGGCAGGGAATTGAACCCAGGTCTCCCAGATGGAAGGCGAGAATTTCCCGCTGAACAACTGCTGCCCCCTATCATCAGCTTAAGGGTATTATAACCAGGGGTCCCTACCAGGATCCCCTCTAGAGCTTTGTCACACTGTCTGCTCCAGGGAGCCTGTGCTGCTTCTGCCATGTATCAGGAGAGCCACTGGGCCCCTTGGAACGTGCTGCTGACTGGAGGGGAAGAGCGAGAGCAGAGAGTAATTGGGAATCTTTGAGTTCTGATTGTCTCGTTAGTTGTCTTCCCGACTAGACGGGAAAGTTCTTGAGCTCCTGTCTATCTCTGGCAGAGTTTACAGGTTCAGAACACACAGACACACAGCTGAAAGTTTGCCTGTGTTGTCCTCCCTTCTTGGGTTTATTTATTTGTTTATTTTTTACCCCAAGCTCTAAAGAAATAGTTGTAGTTGTTGTTAATTGCCATCAAGTCAATTCCCATTTATGGTGACCTCATGTGTGCAGAGTAAAGTGGCTCCAGAGGGTTTTCAAGGCTGTAACCTTTCCAAAGCAGATCACCAGGCGTGTCTTCCAAGGCGCCTCTGGGTGGGTTCAAACCAGGAACCTTTTGGTTAGTAGCTGAGCACTTAACTGTTTGCACCACCAGGGATTCCCTAAAGAAACAGTATAGGTGAAAAGGGGCTCTTGAAGCTTTGGGCCCTAAAATGCACCAGCTTCCTTCATGCTTGCTCCTGCTGGGGATCTAAGCACCAGGCCTTGTGTTGGGTGGGCGGAGGTGAGGGCCTGTCTGCAAAGGACACGACCCCTTCTCACTACGAGCACAGAGTCTGGTGGGCAGAGGGTGGTTCAGGTTTACTGAGGGTGACGTGGCCCCGGACAGTGACATCACTGTGCCCACAGAGCAGTGCAGAGAGGCCAGCCTCAGGGAGAGGCTGGAGGGGGTAGCAGAGGGCATGAACAGGCTAGATGTGGTGATGTAGAGGACCGTGGGTGCACACCTGGCACAACCTGAGCAGAAGGCCTGAGGAGGTTGGGAGAGGAGCGGGCAGAGCTGGCCTGTCTGCGGCCCAGGCTTGAGGCAAGGAGGAAGGCAGGGATGGATGGGGGCAGGCTGTATCCTGAGCAGGGTGCCAGGGAAGTCTTTTCAATGAGGAAAGTGATGGTAGGGCTTAGCATATAATAGTCGGATATCAGGATGTGGCTCAGCTGAGGCCAGGGAAGGCTCGAGATGGCGACAAGAGTGAGGGTTCTCTGATGATAATCCTGGGGTGGGGAGTGTCAGAAAAGGGGAGACTGACAGGAGTCACTCTCAAGGGAGTTTTCTCAGGGACCCAGGATCAGTAGCTGACGTTGAGTTCCAGAGGGAAGAGGGTCTCCAGGTGCTGGGGCCACTGATAGCCTGGGCCATAACGAGAAGGCACACAGGAGGGGCAGGGTCTCTTGGGTTTGGGGGGCCATATGGGACCCTTGGAAACCTTGGTGGCATAGTGGTTAAGAGCTACGGCTGCTAACCAAAAGGTCGGCAGTTTGAATCCACCAGGTGCTCCTTGGAAATCATATGGGGCAGTTCTACTCTGCCCTATAGGGTCGCTATGAGTCGGAATCGACTTGATGGCACTGGGTTTGGTTTTTGGTTTTTTGGTGGGACCCCTTGGTGGAAAGGAGTTGGGAGGGAATGAGGAGGGCATACCTGCATTGGTATGGTGTGACAGCAGGAGCCGGGGAGGGGGGGCTCCCAGGGCGGGGGGATGCGGGGAGGCCGCTGCACTGGGGTGCAGAAGTCAGTGAGTAGGCAGGTCTGAAACAACATGGGGCAGGGATGTAATGGATCCCACTAGGTTAGTAAGGCTGCAACCCAGCCTAGGCCACCTTGAAGGGCAGGGCCTGTGTGGGGCTCTCGATTTCAGTGTCATTTTAAAGGCTGGCTTTCGTGTGGCTTAGTTTAGAATTCAGTCAGAGCTCAGTTGGTAAGGACTTTGAGGAGATTGTGCGTGGTGTCCTGTTTCCCCAGGAAAGGGCTTCCTGGGTGGAAAGCCCGCTGAGGCCTGTGCTGTCCCAGGCCATGAGGCGGGGTGCCGGGACTGCTGCTGCAGCAGAGCTGCAGGTGGACTGGAGACTGGACCGAGTGCGGGCCCCTCCTCCACAAGTCCCCTTGAGCCCCTGCATGCTGCCCACTCCCCCTCAACCTGGTCTCCTGTGTGGTCCTGGCTTCTCACCAGCCACTCCCTCCACTCCAGCCCCACATGGGTCCATCTGAGTCCTGCTGGTCCTGTGAAGCCCACCTCCAGGCCCCCTGTTCTCTCTGCTCTCCCCCACCATGAGCCCTCTCCTCCTATGCCTATACCTGTCTGGAGGGCTCTGTTGTGTCCCGTCTGGTGTTACCAGGGCCTCCATTATGGTGCCTCTGCTGGACAATGTCTTGAGGGCAGCCCTGTCTCCCGCATCTGTCTTGCCATCTCTCCCCTGGGTGCCTGGGACAGAGGTGGTTAGAGTCAACCCCCAGTGCATGCTTGGAAAGGGCCCTTTTCTTTGGGCTCAGCTGTCCGGCTGTCCTAACCCTTCTCCTTGTCTTTGCAGCCTGCTCCAGCTGGTGATCTCAGGCCCCGTGCAGCAGTCTCCCCACACGGCACTCCCCCCTGGGTTTTACCCTCACATCCACACCCCTCCGCTGGGCTACGGGGCCGTGCCAGCCCACCCCGCTGCCCACCCCGCCCTGCCTACGCACCCCGGGCACACCTTCATCTCAGGCATGACATTCCCCTTCCGGCCCATCCGCTAGGCTGGCCCCTCGTGTGCAGTGTGCCTTCTGCTCCCAGGCTGGGAAGCGCTCCAGAGGAAGGGATGGCAGCTCTGTACCATAGAGGAGGACCTTGGAGAGGCGGCCAGGTGGCTCCCCCTCGCCGGCCGGTCTTGGTGTGGAAGTTCTGAGTCGTCGCGGTCCAGGTGCCTCCTACCTTGGTCACATTCTTAAAAATCCAGATTGGATGGATGGGAGGAAAACTGCACGGCCCTCTGCAGAGCAATGTGGGTGTTTTTTAAAGTCTGCTCCTTCGCAAGCCTGCTGTTCAGAGGTGCTCCGAGCCTGTGTGTGAGCGGCACTGCTGGGAGAAGCGGAGTGGGCATCCAGCTGCCTTCCTCGTGAATGTTGTGTGTCCCTGCAATACAGATAGGCTCTTCTTACAGCTCCATGAGCTCAAAGCTGGTACGTGGTGATTGCAAGTGTATACACAGCGCTTGGCGCTGTTCAAGGAAGCCTGTCAGGATGTCCCTTGTCACCTAGGAAAGGAACTTCTCTGTTTTATGGAGGTCTCTAAATTTTTCTTTCATATGTTCAAATAAATTTTTTTCTAAAGAGTTTGCTAGCCTTGATGGAATGTATTTTAAAAACTTACGGAATGTGAGCTGCATTGGTTTTCTCCACAGTCTGCGTGGATTACGGTAAGAAGATGGAGGACATTTTTTCATCACTTCTTTTGACAAATACACTTCAGACACCATGTCCCTGCCTTGCGCCAGAGAATCTGGCATCTGTTGGCCCGCGAGAGCTTTGGTGTGTTTGCTTCAGGGTATGTGGCTTTCTTGCCTCAGGTACAGAATATAGCCCTCAGGAGTTTTTTTTTGTCTTACATGATGGGAAGTTACCTGCTTTGAGTTCTCCTTTATTCATTTCGGGAGAAAAGAAAGGTATCAGGAGCCATGTCACTGTAGCACCCTTAGTCTGAAAGGGAGAAATGAGAGGTGGACGCAGCAAGCAGTGTGGCCATCTGGGAGGGTTGAAGGACTAAGAGTAACCTGGAGGGATGAGATTTAACCTTGTGACTTACTTACCCTTCTGTTCCTAGTTGAAGACAATGACCTGGAAGACCAGACACCACATCAGGTTGCCCAACAAATTCCTGTTTGTGTGTGTTTCTTTTTTAAGTCTGTAATTTAAGGCACTCTCAAGATAAGGAGTCCTTGGGTGGTACCAACAGTTAACGCACTTGTCTACTAACCAAAAGGTTGGAGATTCAAGTCCACCCAGAGACACCTCAGAAGAAAGGTCTGCCAATCTACTGCCAAAAAATCAACCATTGAGAACCCTATGGATGACACTTCTACTCTGACACACACAAGGGCGTCATGAGTTGGAGTCCACTTGACAGCAGCTGGACAAGATAAAAACATGATGTGGTTGGGAGAACCACGTGTACTTTCTCAGGGATGACGAGCCCATGGCTTCCCTGGGCACTTGGAGTTCCTGTGTTCTCAGCCCATATTCCTGACAGCCACAGCCAGGCACAGGGGCATGCTTGCTGTGTGAAGCCTCTTTGGAGTCTGTTCTGAAACAGCTTTTGAAAACCATGATCGGTAAAGGAAGTGTCCTTTTCTTTGAGTTTGAGTTCATTACCACTGCTTGAGCCTGTTTCCTGTTTAAGTGTCAATCTGCTGGTGTCAGAGCGGGAACTGAAGTGAAAGGTCTGCTTCCATGTCTTCCTGTGGGACACGTGTGTGAGGCGGGAGAGATGAGCGCTTAGCCGGGTCTTGGTACTTAACTCTGGTTCCTGCTGTTTCTGAAAAGGATTGGAAAGAAGTTCTCCCACTGCTTCGTCATTAGAGAAGGTCTTTGAGTGGTGCCCTCCACCAGACGTTTTGGGGCTAGATAGGTGTTAGCTCCCCTCAGACCCAAGGTGAGTTTTGCCAGAATAAAGAAAGGAAAAATGTAGGCAATAAAGCCTCTAGAGCCCCAGACTCCTTTTTGTGGTATTTGTAGCCGTTCATGAGTAACTAAATCAACCTATTAAAAACTTAGATATAGGTGGACTGGTCACACTTTCACTGATTTTTGCCTTCTTCTTTATTAATGAAAATACTACCTACAGTTCCATAATTATTATGTGCTGCCAGGCACCTGCGAAATGTTTTACATACATTAAAAATTGATTTATGAGAGAATATTCGCAGCATATAAAACAAAGTATACAGAATGTATAAAGAACTACAGATTAATGAAAAGACATTCCGATTAAAAAAAAAGGGCGAAGCAAATGAGCAGAAACTTATAGAAGAGAAAATGTAAATGGTCAGTGGATAGGAAAAGATTCTCCAGCTAGCCAGGCAAATGCAGATGAAAGTGAGGTGCCATTTCTTCACTCACCCACCAGGTTGGCAAAACAGAAAGTGTAGCTAAAGGTGCAGGGAGACAGTTATTCACACTGAGTGTGGTGGGTAAATTAGTTTTGCTCCTCTGGAGAAATTAAAAAGCAGAACTGTCCCATGACCCAACAATTCCAGAAACAAGAAGGGATGTTCACCGCAGTATTGCTTTTAGGCAACAGTTTTATTGAGATATAATTCACCCTTTTCAGGTACATGATACAGTGGTTTTTAGTGTAGCCACAGAGTTGTGCAACCGTCACCACTCTCTGAGAACGTTTCTTTATCCCAGGAAGAAACCCATCCCCGTTTAGCAGCCTCTCCCCATTCCTCCACCCCCAGCCCTGGCAACCACTAATCTGCTTTCTCTCTCTATAGGATTTGCCTGTTCATGTAAATGGAATCTCAGGTGATCTTTTGTGACTGGCTTTTTTCACTTAATGTTTGCAGGGTTCATCCATGTTGTAGCATGTATCAGTACTTCATTCCTTTTTATGGCTGAACAGTCCGTTGTACGGATATACCATTTTGTTTATCCATCAGTTGATGGATATTTGGGTTGTTTCTACTTTTTGGCTTTGGTAAATAATACGACTATAAACATTCTTACACAGGTTTTTGTTGTTGATTTGTGACTTAGGAAACTGCATGTGTTACAGAGTAGAACTGCTCCATAGGGTTTCCTTGTTTATAATCTTTGTGGAAGTAGACTGCCAGGCCTGTTTCTTCTGAGGTGTAATGGGTAGTTTTGAACACCTGTACGAGTTTTTGTGAGGCCATATCTTTTTAATTCTCTTGGGTATATAACATATATATGTTCTGTTGTTGTTAAGTGGTTCCGAGTCACAGTGACCCTGTGTACAACAGAACAAAACACTGCCTGGTCCTGGGCCATCCTCACAATCATTGCTATATTTGAGCCCATTGTTGCAGCCACTGTGTCAGTCCATCTCATTGAGAGTCTTCCTCTTTTTCACTGACCTTCTACTTTACCAAGCATGATGTCCTTCTCTAGGGACTGGTTCCTCCTGGTAACATGTCCAAAGTATGTGAGATGAAGTCTCACCTTCCTTGCTTCTAAGGAGCATTCTGACTGTACTTCTGCCAAGACAGATTTGTTCATTTTCATGGCAGTCCATGGTATATTCAGTATTCTTCACCAATACCATAAATCAAGTGCATCAATTCTTCTTCGGTCTTCCTTATTCGTTGCGCAGCTTTCGTGTGCATATGAGGGGATTGAAAACACTATGGCTTGGGTCAGGCACACCTTAGTCCTCAAAGTGGTATCTTTGCTTTTTAACACTTTATAGAGGTCTTTCGCAGCAGATTTGCCTAATACAATACGTCGTTTCATTTCTTGACTGCCGCTTCACACCCCTAAAAGTGGAATTGCTGGGTGCAGTATTGTTTTAATAAGGAAAATCCAGAAGCAGCTTGACGAGCCATCAGTAGGGGACTGGCTAACTAGGAGTTGTAAACTAAGTCCCTAGGCACCAGACAGGTACTGTCCACAGATGAAGCTCTGAGGGTTAGACTCCAGGAAGGACTGGGTTCTGTGGCAGACTGGATAGCATGTGGAGTTGGTCACTGATGTGTGGGCCCTTGGGCCAGGGTGAGTATTGCCAGAGCTTCTAAGTTTTCAACAGAGAATGGAAATAGGATTTTTTTTATGCTGTATTTCTTAATTTGAAAAGTCATGTTTGGAAGATAATCTATGCTGCTAGAAGTCAAGATAGTGGTAGAGGATGGGGAGTGACTGAAAGAGGCTTCTAGGTGCTGGTTACATGGGTATGTTCAGTTCGTAAAAATTGATCAAGGTGTATACTTATGTGCACTTTTCTGTATGCTATTATACTTTAAAAGTTCCCCTTCCCCCCTAAAAAAAATCCCACAATACTGTTTGGGCTCAACATATTAATGAACCAGATTTGAACTATAGCCTTCCTGTTTTTGCCCTTGGCCCTACTGACATGGCAAGATGCTCAAATTTTTCTAAGTGAAGAAATTTTGCATAATTTGCATAGCATTCTGAAGAGTAAAATTCCACGTAGTGAATTTTTTTAAAAAAAGACAAAATGATGCTACAACTTTCCCATACCCATTGCTATCGGGTCGATTCCAACTCATAGTGACCCTACAGGACAGAGTAGAACTGTCACATGGGCTTTCCAAGGCTGTCATCTTTACGGGAGCAGACCGCCACATCTTTCTCC
Source organism: Trichechus manatus latirostris (assembly GCF_000243295.1). Taxonomy (NCBI): domain Eukaryota; kingdom Metazoa; phylum Chordata; class Mammalia; order Sirenia; family Trichechidae; genus Trichechus; species Trichechus manatus. The sequence goes on from NW_004444013.1 coordinate 12,059,080, forward strand.
TGTGGAGCAGCTGGTGGGTTCGAACCACCAACCTTTCAGTTAGCAGCTGAGCGCTTAACCACTGCTTTACAACTTTCTCACAGGTATGTGTATATATATGTAAATATGTTAAAAAATGATAGACATCAAAGTGAAGACAGTGGAGACCTCGGGAGAGCACTGGAGATGAGGTAATAGCCAAGGGAGACTGCCTTTTCTGTATAGTTTTAAAAGTTTTTTAATTTTGTTTTTAAATTTTTAATTAAAAAAAAAAATTCTGTGAGTTACAGTAAATGGCTAGGGACCCCAAGGGCTACACCCTCAATCAGTATTAACTGAAGACTGCAAAGAAGTATGCCTTGGCACTGAGCAGAGCACAGCAAAATGCAAAAGAAAAATCTCATGCCTGAGATGTGAGGGACATGAGCTGGTCTTCACCCACGATGACATCACTGGCTAATCCAGCAAACCTCCCTCTGTGAACTTAGTTCAAGAGGTTCCCCTGAGTTGTAGTTCTCCCAGGTAGGTGCTTGACAGAAGCAAATGCAAGCTCTCTGAAGGAGAGCCATTCGTCCTAGGCCTCAAAAGAGTCCCACAAATGAAATTTCCAAGGACAATGAACAATATACAGTAAAAAGTAAACGAGGTACCATGAACAAGAACCAGCAGATGCAACCAGCAGCAGTAACAGATTCAGAAAGTCTTCAATTGTCAGATTATTAGAGTCAGACTATAAAACGATTATACTTTCATATAAGAAAATAAAAGACAAGTGTGAAACTTTCTACAGAGGAAAAAGAAATTATGAAAAGTAACCTAGCAGATTTGAAAAAGATCCAAGTAGAAGTTCTGGAAAAGAAAAAGAGGAACCAAAATCAATTCAATGGAGCTGGTGGGAATGCAAAATGGTACACAACCCCTTTGGAAGGAAATCTGGCAGAATTATATATACATTTGCTCTTTGACCTAGGAAACTACTTCTAGGACTCTACCCTAAAGATCCACTGGCAAAAAATAACAAAATAATCTATGCACAAAGGCGTTCATTGCAGCGTTATGCAAAAGATTTAAAGTTTCCCAAAAGATTATTAACAGATTGATGTTTTATCCACATGATGGAGTATTGTGCCACTGTTAAAAAAAAAAAAAAGACATTTTGAAATGGAATGACCACCAGGATTTATTTTTAACTTAAAAAAAAAGCAAGACCCAGAAAAGTGTTTTCACCTTTTGCATAAGAAAGAGGGGAGGGGTATAGATAGAAAGAAAGAAAGATATGGCAAAATCTAATAAAAATAGTTATTTAGGGGCAGAGGAAGGAGTAGGGCGAGAGGTCAGGAAAGGAAACAAGACCGTGCAAAGTAGTTTGTTTTGTAGTTTTGACTTTGGAACCTTATAAATGTTTGCCATCATTAAGTCAGACAGAAAAACAAACTGAAACAAATGAAGTGAACTTGGCATCCAGACTGGTGGTGTGTTGACTACCCAGCTTGGTGTGAACTGTCACCCATCCTCATAGTGCTTCTCCTGCTGGCCCTGTACCTGGTGGCATAGTGGTTAAGAGCTTGGCTGCTAACCAAAAGGTTGGCGGTTCGAATCCACCAGCTGTTCCTTGGAACCCTATGGGGTGGTTCTACTTTGTCCTATAGGGTAGCTGTGAGTTGGAATCAACTCAATGGCAACGGGCTTGGTTTGGTGTTTTCGTTACCCAACATCACTCCCTGCTCCCAGGGTAGCCTGTATCTCGTGACTGATGCAGCTTATGGCAACTCTGAAGAGCCATCCCAGCCTCAGTGCTCCTTAGGGGGTCAGCTGGGGCCTTCATTGAGCCTGCCTCCCAGTCCACAATCTTTCTCTGCTTCCTTCCCTTACTTTCCCTTCCAGTCCACAAGTGGTGATTTCAGGAACCTTCCCTAACAAGGCTCTAGGGTGCTAATCTCCATCTCAGAGTTGGCTTCCCTAGGAACCAAACCTTCCTTCACCAACAGGCCTAGGATGTTCCCCATCCTGGTGAACGCCCAGCCTCTGGTGCTGGATGCTGACGAGAGGCCTTATTAGCCAGCATGGCGGCCTGGGTCAAGCCTCTGCTCTCCAGGCCTGGGAAGGTGTTGGTTATACTATCAAGAAAAAACCTTTCTGGGCTGCCCATTGGTCTCTGTGTCAGGGCATACCTTGAGAACTAATCTCCACCATATAATGCCTTGAAGAAGAAACTGGATTTGTGAATGACTTCATTCTGTTTGGATCATCAGTCAACATCCATGGAAACAGAAGTCAAGAAATCAAATGACATACTGCATCTGGCAAATCTGCTGCAAAAGACCTCTTTAAAGTTTTAAAAAGCAAAGATGTCACTTTGATGACTGAGGTGCTCCCAACCCAAGCCATGGTCCTTTCAGTCCCGTCATATGCATGTGAATGCTGAACAATGACAAAGGAAGACAGAAGAAGAATGGATGCATTTGAATTGTGATGTTGGCAAAGAATACTGAACATACCATCGATGGTCAGAAGAATGAACAAATTAATCTGAAGAAATACAACCAGAATGTTTCTTAGAAGTGAAGATGGCAAGACTTCAACTTAACTCTTGGTGACCCCACATGTTTTAGAGCAGAACTGCGCTTCATAGGGTTTTCAGTGGCCTGCCTTCTACAGTGCTACTGGGTGCATTCAAACCACCAGCCTTTTGGTTAGTAGCTGAGAGCAAACCATTTGCGTCACTCAGAGGATGTGTAAATGCTGGTGAAAGAAACCAGCAGAGGGAGAGGTTAAAGATTCAAGGAGTGAGGGAGTCTTCAAAGTTTTATTCTGGTAATATGTATGTTACAAAACATTTGCCATTTCAACCGTTTTTATGTGTACAATTCAGTGGCATTAGTACATTGTCTTGTTAACGTCACATGCTACACCTTATGTTTAATCATATATACATTTATTGGCCCAGTGGAGATTCTTTACCAACAGAGATTCTTAACTTTACATTGGATGTCAGATCCTTAATCAGACATAGCGCATCTCATCAGTTCAATGCTCATTGGCATGCATATCACCTTCAATGTTATTCCTTAACAAGCAAGCTTCTAGAGAACCAGCAAGCCGCTTGGATAATTTTCTTCTTCTCACTCTGGGCCCATTAACCATTAACTGTCCCTGGCATCTGGCCCTTTGTTCAGGGCCATCTCACCTAAAATCCCCACTCACTCCCCTTGAATAAGACATCTCAATGGACTAATGACTAATCAGCCCACGATGACACCTAACTCTGGTGGCTTTTGCCTTTTGAGTTGTTGGGAAGGCTGTGATTCAGCTATGGCTGTCAACAGCCTCAACATAGGCCAGTGGCTTGTAGCTGGCAACGTCAGGCTCTCTTTGCTGCACTTGTTCCCTGGATGATGTAGATGTGTCCTCTGCCTTCTGGAGCTCCTAGTCCATGGGTGAAGCCACCAGACAGAATGTAGGCTTTTCTGGCAAGGACCAGAGGGAAAGCCCCAAACTCCAATGCCTGGTGGATAGGGCAGGAAGAATCCAAAAATGAGACAAGGGGACCACACGTAGGACAATGATGTGAGCTGAGTTCTGGCCTGGGCAGGGAGACAGAAAGGAGGGGAGGGGCTGTGACTACAGGACAGCTCTGTGCCCCTCCAGCTGGGCATCCCCATACCCTATGCGTAGCTCTTCATCACCAGATCTTGAGAATTTTCAAGAGAACTTGGTTTTTCAAGAGAATTTTAATGTGATCTTTTCAGATGAGAGCCGCCTAGCCTATGAGGCCAGGAAAGCCGAGTGATGGGATAAGAAGAGATGGTCAGGGAGACCTCAATGGGGAGGGGCACCTGACACGGGCAGGGGGCAGCCCGGCAGGTCCGGAAAGAGAAGCCAGGGAGGCCCTGCTGGGAGCTGCTGGGGAACGGGGCCTGGCCACGTGGGGCCTGCGGGTGCCCGAGGGGGACGGTTTTAGCTCTGCAGGGTTCACAAGGTGGCTCGGGTGGACCCCGTCTTGTCCTCTCAGCCCGCAGACCCTGCCTGTGGGCGCCACCGCAGGGATCCGGGAGGAGGGGTCCAGTGGATGCGTGTGGAGGAGCCCATTAATGAGGCCACTGGGCCCCAGGATGGGCCGTCCTCATTGTCGTCTAATTGAGTGTTAATTAACCACAACTTGAACCTGAGCCAGGAGCACCCTCAGGCTGGGCCTGCTCTTCAGTGGTAGCAGGGACCCGGCTGGGGAGGCCCTGTCTCTCTTTCTCCTCTCCCCTCGTCCCCACACCCATCAGCGACAGTCAGCAACCCCGGCGGCCGCGCGCACACGGATGCTGCCTGGCTCCTGACGCCTGCGGGGCACCCGGGCGCCCGGGCCGCGAAGGGTTAAGCCCACCGAGCTCGCGGCGGCCTAGAG
>NW_004444013.1:12063759-12081323 GCF_000243295.1 Trichechus manatus latirostris
AAGAGTCTCCAGCAACTTCTTCGGGACAGGCCCCTTGTCCAACTCCATCCGCCCCTCTTTTGGCCCAGGGCGACCCTGGCGGCCCTGCGGCGCACACCCTGCGCAGTGCCCAGAAAGGCCCTGGCTGGCCCAGCGCCTCCCCGGCTCTTTCCGGATGGAGGCCCCTCAGTCAGGAGCTGGCTGAGTGCCTTGGCCTTCACCTTCCAGCCGTTGCAGACCACACCTTCCCGGAGCAGAGGCTGCTGCGAGGAACAGGACATGCTGTACCAGGTGAGGCCCAGGGGTCGGCAGGGCTGGGTTACCGGGATCGCGCCTCCTATGAGGCTTTGAACTAGACTCTGAAAGGCTAGAGGGGTTGGTGGCGAGGGGAGGACTGGACTTGGCGACAGCGCTGAGGGGCCAGGGTGGACGCAGGTGTGCAGAAGAGTGTGGGAAGGAGAATCCTTAAGAGACACCGGGCCGAGGGCCCACCAGCCCACAGCTAGTTTCCTTGGATTGTACGTCTCTGGAACTCCCTGCATTCCCAAGGAGCTGGACTGGTGTCTGGACACTTACGGCTGGGGACCTGTGGCTGCTTGGTGGCCTTGGCAGCTGGGCAAGCCCCCAGAGCAGTGTGGGAGGCAGGCGGCCAGGGAGGTGCACAGAACTGCTGGTACTTTGCAGGGGGCAGGGGGAACGCGACATGGACAAGCCTTCCTTTTGTCGCACAGTTCCCCAAACTCTTTCTTCTGTGACTTCAGCTCTTCACTTGCTGACATCCTTCCTCCTGCTTGGGGCTGAATGGTGAGACCACCAAAAGTGAGGCGAGGAAGGACTCCTTCTGAGCAGGGAAATGAGGTCCAGTGGCCCTGAGCCTCCAGCCACCTGCCTCCCTCACTCCATCCTTCCTGATGTGGATTTCGCTGTCCAGCTTTTGCAGCAGAGGGGGAGCTGTCCACTCTGGGATGGACCTGGCGCAGAGTTAGTGGGCTCTGTGTGGTGGGTGCCATTCCTGCCCCATCTGAACAGTTTCCTTTCTTCCTCTCAGCACAGCTGGCTCCCTGGGACCCGGGTCTGACCGCCAGGATGGAGCTAGGGCCGGCGACCGACGCCTTTGTGCTGGAGCTGCGGTGCCTCCAGGATGGGGGCCCAGGGCCTGACACCCTCTCAGGTGAGGGGCTGGAGGGGCCTCTGGAATCAGGACATGGTCCTAGGGCCCCAATGGGGGCCCTTTGGCAGAGCCCCAGGCCCGCTTGTGGCAGAGAGAGGGGATGAAGGGTGGTAGAAGCTTCCAGTCTGGAAGGGTACTGCTTGGGTGGTTGCAGGGCCGTACCTGCTCCCGCCAGTGGAGTTCAGCTACCTTAGTAACACTGCCAGGTTTGCCTCAGGATTTTCTGAGGCAGCTCTGCAAGGCTGAGATGTTGCTGTGAGGGGCTCCCTGGTAGTGCTGACATTCGCAGCCCCACATCACCTACCCCGGGATGTATACTGACTGGGACCTGCTGGCTTTGTTTCCCTAGCTGTCAGGTGGCCTCCAGCATCCTCCCACTGTCCTCCAGGAATGAGTCCCCAGACATAATTTCTCTGCCGTCACACCTCAGACACTGACTCAGAAGCTTCTCTTTTCCTCTGTGACCTCTGACCTTGCCTACTCTTCCTTGACCTTCTTTTCTGCTCCTGTCTACTTCTTGAAGCCCAGGGGCAAATGAGGCCCTGCAGAACTTCCAAGACCCCTTTCTGCCCCTGAGATCTGCTCCAGGCAAACCAGAGCTTTTAGGCCAATCCTTCTGTGGTGTCGTCGCTGGTGGGAGATGATTTTCCACTCTGTGCTTAAGGGGGGGTGAAGCAAGGGCTGAGGCAGGGCTGAACAGAGCTTGAGAAGAACCAAGGGAATTAGAGGGGTCAGATGGGACATGAGGACTAAACAAGGAATCTTTTGGTTTGTAAGTCTGACTGACAAAGTCTTATAAAGGTATATGCACCAGACACCAGCTGGTCATACATCTGCTAAAACAACTGTGTTAAACATGCTGAAGTAAATTGCTGCTGCAGGGAGTCAGGAGTGGCTGGCGACCATACAGCGAAGGACTTTTCGAGAAAAGCAGCGACTCAGACAGCAGCGTGATCCATCCCTGTTGCTCCCAGAAGAGGTGGCAGAAGGGAGTATCTATGAAACACTGGACTTGTTGGGGGGTTAGGTATTCACGGCTCTCCCCATCCGCCGCCTGTGTACCCCCAGCTGCTATGAGTGTAGACGAGAAATACATCTACAGATACTTTAGCCTAAGCCAAGGTTTTCAGGAATATTTTTCTAAAAGGGAATAATATACATGTGTATTTCCTTTGGTTTTATTAAATCAGTCTATTACTGGAAAAGTGGCTATAAAGCAAAATTTTATAAATTAAACCATTGCTTTCATTGCTTTCCATGACAAAATTGAAAATACAATGCTGTAGGAAGAACAGCTGTTCAAATCAGACTCAGGAATGGAGAAGGCCTCTTAGGATCATGCACTTAAAGAAGAATTATGATTTTCTGATCACACAGTGTTGTTAGCGGCTGTCGAGTCGGCCTCCCATTCATGGCGACCCAACGTACGATGGAATGAAATGCTGCCTGGTCGTGTACCATCCCCATAATCGTTTGCGGATCACACCATTGTGATCCACAGGGTTTTCACTGACTGATTTTTAGAGGTAGATCACCAGGTCTTTCTTCCTAGTCCGTCTTAGTCTGGAAGCTTTGCTGAAACCTGTTTTAACATCATAGCAACACACAAGCCACTGACAGACGGGGCGGTGGCTGTACATAAGGTGCATTGGCTGGGAATCGAGCCCGGGTCTCCTGCATGGAAGGTGAGAATTCTACCACTGAACTACCAGGCCCCCTTCCCCCTCAACACAATAAACCCATTGCTGTCAAGTCGATTCTGACTCATGGCGACCCCATGTGTTACTGAGTAGGACTGCTCCATAGGGTTTTCTTGGCTGTAATCTTTATAGAATCAGATAACCAGGCCTTTCCTCTGTGGCACCGCTGGGTGGGTTTGAATGACCAACCTTTAGGTTAGCAGCCGATTGCAAACTGTACCACCTAGGGATTGGATAACACAAATAACAGTGCTCAAATTAAGAAACTGACTGTGGACATGGTGCAGAAAGTCAAACATAACAATTTAGGTAACTCTTATTCATCCAGAACTTACTCCGTGCCTTGTACAGCTCTGGGGCTGCACGTTTTCCTCTCTGATTCTCACAACATCCCTGAAAACAGTTTCTCCTTTTGCAAATGGGGAAATGGAGGTTCCCAGAGGTTAAGTAATTGGCCAGTCACTGTGTTGTCTTGGGGCTGTGAGTTAGCCCTTTCTGTCCCAGAATAACCACCCAAAACACTGACAGTCTTTAGGTTGTTTCAAATGGAGTTAGTTGTATACTTGGTATTTCCAAACTGTTTGTTAGTTTGTAAACTAATTCCTAACCTGCAGGGAGAAGGATTTTTCAAGCGTGGCACGGTGGTTAAGAGCTTGGCTGCTAACCAGAAGGTTGGCAGTTCGAATCCACCAGGAGCTCCTTGGAAACCCTACGGGGCAGTTCTACTCCGTCCTGTAGGGTCGCTATGAGTAGGAATTGACTTAATGGCAACAGGTTTGGTTTGGACCAGGTTCCAGGGAGTATGCCAGGGCCCTGCATGGTTAACTCACTAAGCTTAAGGTATGGGTATCAGGAAACTGTTTTGCAGATAGTGCTCTGAGCCTGCATGTGGTTGGGCAGCTGCTAAGTGGTAGTTGGGATCTGAACTGAGAACTTCCCATTCAAAGTCTACTGTTCTCTGTGACACATTGGTGACTTTAAGAAACTGCTTCTGGTCACACTTCCAGGCAACTTTACAGGAATTCTTTATTATTACAGAGAAGGCGAGCTTCCTTCACTTAAGGTGTGACCTTAACTGAGGTCAGAGTTCAGCACAGGGTTGATGGTTTGGCCTTTGGAGTGGCAGGTTCACTGACTCCCACTGGATGGTAATTAAAAACCTGGGACTCTCAGGGAATGGTGTTGGGGAGCCCCAGCACCTGAACTGGTGTCAGTGCCAAGCTCTAAGAGCATGGGGTCCAGGTGAAGGGAAGCCAAGAGGAGGCATCAGGGGAGCTGGGTCCTGCACCAGATGACCAGCAGTCCCCTGGGTACATTTCTAAGCCAACCCCACCTCTTGGGATAGTTCCATTTCTGCCCCATTGATTTAGTGCTTTGGGGTCCCTGCTGGGAGCTCTTAGTGTATCCTTGAGTGGCTGTGCATGGGGCAGGGGGAGGTTCTGGGTGTCTGGACCAGAGAGCTGCCTGTAGATCTTTCTCTCCCAGCTTCCTGCCATTTCCACTACAGGTGGCAGTGGTGGGAGCGAGAGCCAGGAGGAAGAAGAGGTTCAAGAGGGGAGCAGCAGCCCACCACAACCAACAGTCTCAGCCCTGATGGGGGCCAGTGAAGTCACGGAGGAAGCCCAGCCAGGACAGCAGGAGTTGCAACTGCAGCAGTTAGAGCAGCAGCCAGAGCTGCATCAACGGCCACAGCAAGAGCAGCTGCAACAGCAGCAACCCCAAAACCAACTAGTAGGACATCAGCCGGGATTGCAACAGCAGCATCAACAGCAAGATGAACAACAGCAGCTGCCTCAACAACAGCAGGAGCTGCAGGGAAAACATCAATCCATGCAACAGCAGGAACTATTGCAGGAGCAGCAAGTGCAAGAGCAGCAGCTACCACAACAACAGCAAGTACAGTTACAGCAGCAGCAGCAGCAAGTGCAAGAACAGCAGCTGCCGCAACAGCAGCAGGTACACTTACAGCAGCAGCAGGAAGTGCAAGAACAGCAGCTACTGCAACAACAGCAGGTACACTTACAGCAGCAGTTACTGCTACAACAACAACCAGAGCAGCAGCTGCAACAGCAGAAACTATTACAGCTGTTGCAACAACAGCAGGAACAGTTACAGTCACAGCAAGAGCAGCAGCTGCTGCAACAACAGCAGGTACGGTTACAGCAGCAGCTGTTACAACAGCAGCAGCAGCAGTTGCAACAGCAGAAACTGCTGCAACAGCAGCAAGAGCAACAACTGTTGCAGCAACAGCAGGAACAGTTACAGCCACAGCTGCTACAACAGCAGCAGCAGTTGCAACAACAGAAACTGTTACAGCAGCAGGAACCGTTACAGCAGCAACAGTTACAACAACAGCAGCAGGAACAACTACAGCAACAGCTGCAGCAGCAGCAACTATTGCAGCACCAGCAACTGTTGCAGCAGCAGCAGGAACAGTTACAGCAACAGCTGTTGCAACAGCAGCAGGAACAGTTACAGCAACAGCAGCAGCTGCAGCCCCGTCCACTGGAACCAGAGGAGGAGGAAGAGGTGGAGCTGGAGCTCATGCCAGTGGACCTGGGGTCGGAGCAGGAGCTGGAGCAGCAGCGGCAGCAAGAGCTGGAGCGGCAGCAGGAGCAGCGGCAGCTGCAGCTCAAACTGCAGGAGCAGCTGCAGCAACTGGAACAACAGCTGGAGCAGCAGCAGCAGCAACTGGAGCAGCAGGAGGTGCAGCTGGAGCTGACCCCGGTAGACCTGGGTACGCAGCAGCAGGAGGTACAGCTGGAGCTGACGCCAGTGCAGCCGGAGTTGCAGCTGGAGCTGGTGCCTGCCGCAGGGGGTGGCGGGGCGGCAGGGCCGGGGGCTCCGGCCGCAGTTGTTGTGGCACCCCCAGGCTACGTGGTACTGCAGGAGCTCATGGTGCTGCCCGCTGTGGCCACGCCGGCCGTGGTGGCTATCCCAGGCCCCGCAGGCAGCGCGGCCCTGACGCCGGCCAGGCAGCGGCGGCGGCGGCGCGCACGGGACCGGCCCACCATCTGCGGTGAGTGTGGCAAGGGCTTCAGCCGCAGCACGGACCTGGTGCGGCACCAGGCCACGCACACCGGGGAGCGGCCGCACCGCTGCGGCGAGTGCGGCAAGGGCTTCTCGCAGCACTCGAACCTCGTGACGCACCAGCGCATCCATACGGGCGAGAAGCCCTACGCCTGCTCCTACTGCTCCAAGCGCTTCAGCGAGAGCTCCGCACTCGTTCAGCACCAGCGCACGCACACGGGCGAGCGGCCCTACGCCTGCAGCGACTGCGGAAAGCGCTTCAGTGTCTCATCCAACCTGCTGCGTCATCGGCGCACACACTCGGGCGAGCGGCCCTATGTCTGTGAAGACTGCGGCGAGCGGTTCCGCCACAAGGTGCAGATCCGCCGCCACGAGCGCCAGCTGCATGGTGCTGGCCGCTCACGGGGCCTGGGCCTGCTCCGTAGCTCGCGGCCCACGGCCACGCCTGCGCCACCGCACCCAGAGCAGGCCACAGTGATAGCCGCGCCCTCGGACAAGGCGCCGTGAGGCTGGGTACGCCGATGGTGCCTGGGGAGCCCGGGGAGCCAAGCTTCCCGGGCATGAGAGGTCAAGGTTCGGATAGGGGTGCCAGAGTGGGAGCCAGGGTTGGGATGGAGGTGGTCCCTGAGCTTAGAGTCTGCGGGGGCCTGCCCTCTTCCCCCCCTGCCGCTGCTCAGGAAGCACTGCGCATAGTAGGACGTTTCGACCCCATTTTGTGGTCTCTCGAGAAACCCTGGAATATTGTTAGGAAACGGCTTCCATGTTTCTCCCAGGTTAACTGAGAAGTACCACAGAGTCATAAATTAACACAAGCCCTAGAAACACCCAGCAAGGGAAAAGTGATTGTGGCTAAAACAGCACACGGTGAAAATGTGTTGTTGAGTATCAAGATCGGCCAAATGTTTCCCTGGGAAAATTGGAACTTGCTATATTTGAGAGCCACAAAAGAAAACTCCCAGTGACAGAAGGAACAAGTAGTGACATTTGACATGGAGTGAACATTGAACATTAACCAGTGAATCAAGTATAGGTGGTAAAGCTTATGTGAAAAGGATTTGATCCTGATGAAAATCGTTTTAAGGAAAAAAAAAAAAAAGAAGGAAACAACGTTATCTGCACTACATGGAAAACTGATCAAGGCATTGAATTGTCCTCAGTGGCGTTTGCCTTGGAAATACTTTATGGAATGAAAATGTATCAGGGTGGATGTCATTCTGATTAAAATGCTTGTGTTCATAACACGGGGGCAAAGCACCCACTGGGTTAAGGTGGAGGTGCCAGGAAGTCCTGCCCTGGGGCAGAGTAAAACCTTCCCTCCAGGATAGCCCAGGGGTTCTAGCACGCTTGGAGGCAGAGGTGAGGCGCTGGACTCCAGGCCTCTTGGTTGCCATGTTTCAATGCCCACAGCATCTCCTTCATGTCTTACTGAGTAAAAGCCTATGGCTGAAGCAGAGAGCGTTTTGGGAGTGCTCTCCAAGGTCTGAAGTGGGGTCCCCTCAGAAAGAGCTCTGGGGGAGCCCCTGCCTTGCCCTCCCTGCAGCCCACCAGCTCTAAGCTTCTCAGACGCTGCCAGGGGCTGAGGCTATGGAGTTTGGTCTCGGGGCAGGGTGGGGGTAGGAGGAGAATGTTGGGGACGAGGACTGGGGCCAACAGATAGGATCTTTACAGTGGTTATAAAATCATCTGGGGCAGCAGAAGAGCAGCAGCAGTTGCTGATGCCTTATGGGAAGGCGGGATGGTGCCCGCCACCCCTGCCCCCAAGCACTTCCTCTTCTACCTGGCTTCCCACCTGCGGCTGCTTTGGTCCTGCTCCTCTCGTTCTGCCTGTCTCTCTGTTGCTAACACAGTCTGTTACATTTTACAAATGTGTTGGTAAGTGAGAAACAAAAAATGAAAAATAAAAACAAGTGACTGCGTTGTCCTGCCTTTGTGTTTTCACCTCTGGATTGGGTGAGTTTCTAAGGAAAGTTTTCCTAGGTCTAGAATTGTGTTGCCGTTGAGTAAATTCTGATGCATAGCAACCCCATGGGGCAGAATAGAATTGCCCTATAGTATTTCCAAAGCTGTGATTGTTACAGAAGCAGACTGCCACATCTTTCTCCCACAGAGCAGCTGGTGGGTTTGAACCACTGACCTTTTGGTTAGCAGCCCAGCACTTAACCACTGCACTACCAGGGCTCACTAGTTGTTCTTGAACATGGGGCTTTATTATTCAGGCTCACATCTAGTGCATCTCACCCCAGAACCTGCCTGCCAGCCTGAGGTCCTTAGCCAGGGAATGTTGTTGTTAGGTGCCATTGAGCTGGCTCTGACTCGTAGCGATCCAGTGTATGACAGAATGAAACACTGCCTGGTCCTGGGCCATCCTCACAATCGTTGCTATGTTTGAACCCATGGTTGCAGCCACTGCGTCAATCCATCTCGTTGAGGGTCTTCCTCTTTTTCACTGACCCTCTGCTTTACCAAGCATGATGTCCTTCTCCAGGGACTGGTCCCTCCTGATAACATGTCCAAAGCAAGTGAGATGAAGTCTCACCATCCTTGCTTCTGAGGAGCATTCTGGCTGTCTTCTTCTAAGACAGATTTGTTCATTCTTCTGGCAGTCCATGGTATATTCAATATTCTTCATGAACACCATAAGGGTCAGGTGCACCTTAGTCAGGAAATGGACTTATTCAATAAAACCTTTGTGGGAGGAATGCAGACCAGAGGGTAGACACTTGAGACACCAGTCTTGACATCTTGTAAGGATGAGATTTCTAACAATTCAGTTCAACGACAGAGTGGAGTACAGGACTGAGGTCGCCGTCATTGGATGTTTTAAAAAGCACATCTGGATGCCCACGTAGAGGGGAGTCATGAGGCCTGGAGGCACCTTCCTGCCCTGAGATTCCTTGATTCTATTAAGATTCAACCAGCCAGATCCTCTGAGACCCCTTTTTACCATTGTTGTGTCCTTCTACCCCTCAGCTTCCACCTACAACAGTCATGATCTTCAACTCTTCTTTGAAGAAGACCCAAGTTTGCGCTGCAGGAGCCACTTTTACCTCCCTGCACTGAGAGCTGGAAGTGCCTGAGAAGGGCCTTTTCCTTTGGGGGCTATCGAGCAATGAAAGATGGGCGGGAGGAGCATTCAAGCCAAGCTCTCCTGCTTCTGGTCAGGGTGGCTCTGAGGTGTTAATTACACTCCATAGTTTCCTGGTGGAATCAGGGTGAAACACTCCTTGCAGGACTTTATTTAAGCTCACGCCCTTACTTGGCTTCCTCTCGTTACCTGTCCCACTTCTCTCACTCTGACACCCCCTGGGAGCACTTCCTTAATAGATCACTTGCACACAAGTCCTTGTTTCAAGGTTGGCTTCTTGGGAACCCACCCTAAGACTGATGGCTTTGAATGTGGTTCTAGCAAGTGGAGTCTACAGGTGGGATTCAGGGGTTGGATCCCTCATCAGAGAGCCACAGGGACCCCCTTGTGGGTGGTGAGTGGTGGGGACCCCTGGCTGGGACCCCCCGGGAGACTAGGTGGGAGGGGGCGCTCCAGCTCACGTGGTATCCTGAGCACTTGAGATATACAGAACTGGTCACTGTCGGGACTGTGGAATGGTTGTTTTGCTGAGTACAGTCAACGCCATGATGAGGGAAAATGACAGTTTCAGGTCAGCGAATATCAGCCTAAGGTAGAGTGACAGAAGCCCTCCCTGCCAGGATCTAAAGAGACCCTCATTTCCTGCAGCCAAGGGCAGGCTGAAGGCCAGGCCCAGGCCCTGGGTGTGACCACAGCAGGATGCCAGAGAAGGCTGTAGTTTCAGCCCTGTGAGCTCCCATACTCCAGTCAGGGCCCTGGTGTGGAAGGAGAGAGACTCTCCTGCTTGGATTGGGGGTATCTGGTGGTGTGCTGGGAACCCTGTTCCCCAGTCTGCCCCCAACCCTCTGGGCCTGCAGAAGTGGCCCACTGTTCCTTGCTAAAGGTAACAACTTCGCCCCTCACCTTGCCTGAACACTATGCAGAGGGCTTATTGAGGCAGATATCTGTTAAGTCAGTATTTCCCATCCCCCCCAAGATCTGCCCCCATTGCCCCTTCTGGCCATTAGACCTATATGGTGGTGTTGTATGCTGTTGATTCCAACTCACAGTAATCCTATAGGATATAGTAGAACTGCCCCGTAGGGTTTCCAAGGCTGTAATGTTTGTAATGTCACATCTTCCTTCCACGGAGCAGCTGGTGGGTTCGAACCACTGACCTTTTGGTTAACAGCCAAGCACTTTAACTACTGCACCACCAGGGTTCCTCAAGGAGCTGTAAGGCCTGGCTAATATGTACCAGCAGGAACTGGGTGTACCTGTGAATGGATCTTAAAGGTGATAGACTGGGTGTGTGGGGTATTAGGCTGGGGAAGGGAGAGTTTATTGATATAGGAGCACGCATACTCCTGTGTCCCTGCATGTAATGCCCGGGCAAGGGCTCTGGAGCTGGTCCTAATACTCTTCTGGGGCAGTTCCCGGAAGCGTGGACATAACAATGGCCCACAGTCAATGAGTTTGGAGTTGCCAGGACTTCCTTGGCAGAGTGTTGAGGAAGATATCGAAAGGCCTGGAGAAAATAGCTGTTTTATTCCCAAGAACCCACTGCTGGCTATGTTTCTTGGGAGGGGCCGAGAGAACAGATACTCCCTTCGCTAAACAGATAAGGAATGTGCTGGGGAGGGGGCACCACACCACTGAGAAGGTCAGTAGTGGCTGTTCTTTGCATACCTGTGCTGACATTGGACATGCTGTTCTGGAATTGGACTCCCTCATCTAAAGGGAGAATGACAGGATCCTGGCGTGGCAGTGGACAGATGTGGACTTAACCATCGGAGGGAAACCAACCAACTAGTTGCTGTCAAGTCTACCCTGACTTATGGCGACCGTGTCTGTCAGCGTAGAACTGAGCTCTGTAGGGTTTTCAACGGCTGAGTTTTTGGCAGGAGATCACCAGGCCTTTCTTCAGAGGTGCCTCTGGATAGACTCAAACCTCCCAACTTTTCAGTTAGCAGCTGAGTGCGTTAACCATTTGCACCACCCAGGGACTCCACCGGAGGCAAGGTGGACATAATAACTGAAATGGGTAGTAAGTTTGGAATGGCATCCAGGAGGCCCAGACCCATGGGTGTCTATAGTGGTGGCTAATAGACCATGGTGTTCCTAGGGGCAGGATAGATGGGTGGCCAACTAGAGTATTGCTTCACTTATATGTCCAAAATAGGGTCAAGTGGCTGCACATAAAAGGCGAATGTCACCTGTCCAATGCATTGGCCCCTAACTGGCCTGCTCACCTCTCCCCCGCCCCGACCCCACCGTCCTCAGGCATCTCATGTTGACAGGAGGCCTCCAGCCTTTATAGGTTCAGGCTGTGTGGCTTTAGGGGTGCTTTGCAGTGCTCCTAGCCCTGATGTTCCTCATATTCCCAGTTGCCCCGCAGGTGGGCAGGATTGGGGCACATCTACACCCCAGCCCATCATGTCAAAAAATAGCATCAAAGTCCACACCAGTCCCAACCACCATTATACAGAATGCCAGCACTTTGTTATGTTTCTAATTGTTGTCAAAGGACTGTTGTGTTGTTGAGTTCTGAGAGCCACATTGTAACTTCAGAAGGCCGGGCACTGTGCCTCTGTGGGTGGGGGTGGGTCTCAACGGGGTCTTGAGTGGCGTGTCTGGATGCCACAGGCTGTCTGGTTGCTGTGTGCCCCTTCAGGCCTTGCTTCTGTTCTTGCGGGTCCCTCTCCCTGCTGGTATCCTCCCACCCAGCTCATCAGCTTCCATGCCTCCCTCATACGTCCCTCTCTTGCAGCCCTTCTGCCCACATGGGGTACTCAGTCCTTCTGCTCAGAGACTGGGGAGCTGGGGCAGGTCCCACTTGAAGCTCCTGTCCCCCCACCCTCCCTACAAACTGGACAGCCAGGCTGAGAATCCGTGGCATCGGCACAGGGCACAAGGCAGGTGTGCGACACCCACAGGCTGAGTGAGTCTGTCATCAGGGGGAAACATGCCGTGGCGAAGAGTTCCTGTTAAGAATGAAGGAAAGCCAAGTGTGTGTGTGTTGCATATGTATGTATGTTTATATGTGCGTATTATCAAATATGTGTGTGTGTGTATACGTGCGTACCTTTGTATCTATAATGTGTGTATGTCTATATATATGTATGTGTATGTATATATGCATGGGTATGTTTATAGATGAACATGTGTGTTTGTGTGTGTATGTGCATATGCACGTATATATTGTTGTTAGGTGCCGTAGAGTCGGTTCTGACTCATAGCAACCCTTTGTACAACAGAATGAAACACTGCACGGTCCTGTGCCATCCTCACAATCGTTGCTATGCTTGAGCCCATTGTTGCAGTCACTGTGTCACTCCATCTCGTTGAGGGTTTTCCTCATTTTGCTGATCCTCTACTTTACCAAGCATGATGTCCTTCTCCAGGGACTGGTTCCTGCTGATAGCATGTCCTAAGTATGTGAGACATAGTCTCGCCAAACTTGCTTCTAAGGAGCATTCTGGCTGAACTTCTTCCAAGATGGATTTGTTCATTCTTTTGGCAGTCCATGGTATATTCAATATTCTTCACCAACACCGTAATTCAAAGGTGTCAGTTCTTCTTCTGTCTTCCTTATTCATTGTCCAGCTTTCACATGCATATGAGGCGACTGAAAACACCATGGCTTGCATCAGGCATACCTTAGTCTTCAAGGTGACATCTTTGCTTTTCAACACTTTAAAGAGGTCTTTTGCAGCAGATTTGCCCAGTGCAATGTATCATTTGATTTCTTGACTGTTGCTTCCATGGGTGTTGATTGTGGATCCAAGTAAAATGAAATCTTTGACAACTTCAATCTTTTCTCCGTTTATCATGATGTTGCTTATGGGTCCAGTTGTGAGGATTTTTGTTTTCTTTATGTTGAGGTGTAATCCATACTGAAGGCTGTGGTATCTGATCTTCATCAGTAAGTGCTTCAAGTCCTCTTCACTTTCAGCAAGCGAGGTTGTGTCATCTGCGTATCGCAGGTTGTTAATGAGTCTTCCAACAATCCTGATGCCCCTTTCTTCATACAGTCCAGCTTCTCGGATTATTTACTCCACATACAGATTGAATAAGTATGGTGAAAGGATACAACCCTGACGTACACCTTTCCTGACTTTAAACCACGCAGTCTCCCCTTGTTCTGTTCAAACAACTGCCTCTTAATCTATGTATAGGTTCCTCATGAGCACAATTAAGTGTTCTGGAATTTCCATTCTTCGCAATGTTATCCATAATTTGTTATGATCCACACAGTTGAATGCTTTTGCATAGTCAATGAAACCCAGGTAAACATCTTTCTGGTATTCTCTGCTTTCAGCCAGGATCCATCTGACATCAGCAACGATATCCCTGGTTCCATGTCCTCTTCTGAATCCAGCTTGAATTTCTGGCAGTTCCCTGTCGACATACTGCTGCAGCCACTTTTGAATGATCTTCAGCAAAATTTTACTAAAGTGTGATATTGATAGTGTTCGATAATTTCCACATTTGGTTGGATCACCTTTCTCTGGAATAGGCATAAATATGGATCTCTTCCAATCAGTTGGCCAGGTAGCTGTCTTCCAAATTTCTTGGCATAGACAAATGAGCACCTCCAGTGCTGCATCCGTTTGTCGAAACATCTTAATTGGTATTTTGTCAATTCCTGGAGCCTTGTTTTTTGCCAATGCCTTCAGTGCAGCTTGGACCTCTTCCTTCAGTACCATCGGTTCCTGATCGTATGCTACCTCCTGAAATGGTTGAATGTTGACCAATTCTTTTTGGTATAGTGACTTCGTGTATTCCTTCCATCTTTCTTTTCATGATTCCTGCGTCATTTAATATTTTCCCCGTAGAATCCTTCAATATTGCAACTCGAGGCTTGAATTTTCTCTTCAGTTCTTTCAGCTTGAGAAATGCTGAGCACGTTCTTCCCTTTCGGTTTTCTAACTTCAGGTCTTTGCAAATGTCATTATAATACTTTACCTTGTCTTCTCGAGCTGCCGTTTGAAATCTTCTGTTCAGTTCTTTGACTTCATCATTTCTTCCATTTAACTTTAGCTACTCAGCTTTCAAGAGCAAGTTTCAGAGTCTTTTCTGACATGCATTTTGGCCTTTTCTTTCTTACCTGTCTTTTTAATGACCTCTTGCTTTCTTCATGTATGATGTCCTTGATATCATTCCATGACTTGTTTGATCTTCAGTCATTAGTGTTCAGTTCGTCAAATCTGTTCTTGAGATGGTCTCTATTTTCAGGTGGGATATACTCAAGGTCATACTTTGGTTCTTGTGGACTTGTTCTAATTTTCTTCAGCTTCAACTTGAACTTGCATATGAGCAATTGATGGTCTGTTCCACAGTCGGCCCTGACCTTGTTCTGACTGATGATATTGAGCTTTTCCATCTTCTCTTTTCACAGATGTAGTTGATTTGATTCCTGTGTAGTCCATCTGGTGAGGCCCACGGGTATAGTCGCCATTTATGTTGGTGAAAAAAGGTACTTGCAATGAAGAAGTCATTAGTCTTGCAAAATTCTATCATGTGATCTCCAGCATCATTTCTATCACCAAGGCCATATTTTCTAGCTACCAATCCTTCTTCTTTGTTTCCAACTTGCACATTTCAATCACCAGTAATTATCAATGCGTCCTGATTGCATGTTCGGTCAATTTCAGACTGCAGAAGTTGGTAAAAATCTTCCATTTCTTCATTTTTGGCCTTAGTGGTTGGTGCATAAATATGAATAATAGTCGTATTAACTGGTCTTCCTTGCAGGGGTATGGATATTATCCTGTCACTAACAGCACTGTACTTCAGGATAGATCTTGAAATGTTCTTTTTGACGATGAATGCAACGCCATTCCTCTTCAAGTTGTCATTCCCGGCGTAGTAGACCATATGATTGTCCGATTCAAAATGGCCAATACCAGTCCATTTCAGCTCACTAATGCCTAGGATATCAATGTTTATGTGTTCCATTTTTGACAATTTCCAATTTTCCTAGAATCATACTTCGTACACTGCACATTCTGATTATTAATGAATGTTTGCAGTTTATTCTCATTTTGAGTCGTGCCACATCAGCAAATGTCCCGAAAGCTTGACTCCGTCCATGTTACTAAGGTTGACTTTACTTTGAGGAGGCAGCTCTTCCCCAGTCGTCTTTTGAGTGCCTTTCAACCTGAGGAGCTTATGTTCTGGTACTATATCAGACAATGTTCTGCTGCTATTCATAAGGTTTTCACTGGCTAATTCTTTTCAGAAGTGGACTGCCGGGTCCTTCTTCCTAGTCTGTCTTAGTTTGGAAACTCAGCTAAAACCTGTCTGCCATGGGTGACCCTGCTGGTATTTGAATACCGGTGGTATAGCTTCCAGCAACACAGCAACACGCAAGCTCCCACAGGATGACAAATCGACATGTATATATGTATGCATGTCTGTCATGTATGTGTGTATGTTTATGTGTGTATGTAGGTATATGTACATGTATGTGCATATGTGCATATACATGTGTATGTATATATGCATGTGTGTATGTGCATTATGTGTGCATTTGAAATGTATGTGCACACGTGTGTGTATGCATGTGTATGTGTACGTGTGTGTGTGTGTGTGTGTGTGTGTATTGGGGAAGTGTATGGAAAACTGGGACTCCAGGGATAAGGCTGCTGGCCTTGGCAGAAGTGAGGGGTGCCACTGAGGACCCTGAGAACCCATAGGAAGGGATGGCCAGAGGGGCCAATGGCCAGGACTTGCCTGGGACTGAGAGATTGGAGAAACCCAAGCAGCAGGGCCACACGGTGCCACCATTGCAGAGCTCCATGCTGTGGAGTAAAAGGGAGGGAGAGAGAGGGCTGGGGCACACTGCACAGAGAGGCCTGCCTGGCAGGTCCTGCCCCCAGCCATGCCCAGCATCCATGCCCACAGGTACCTGGGACAGTCAGCCCGGAGCCAGGTGACGTCAGGACATAGGAGCAGCCCAAGAGAGACCCATCTGGGGGAACCCAGCCCAGTGCTGAGCAGGCTCCAAGATGCCGTGGCCCCAGGGAAGGGTGTCTGCGAGGCTTAGCCAGTCTGAGGCCATGATGAGGTGCAAACCCAAATGTCCAGTCTCGGGGCTCAGCAGCAAGCAGAGCCAGATAGAAGGGGTCAGGTGGTGCTGGAAGAGTGGGGCATTGATGTTTATGTGACTGTAAAATAAACACTGATACTCAGTCTCTTTCCAAGTGGCTGCATTCCCACAGAAGGGTGGGTAGTCCATCTGAGGACACCTTGCTCATAAAGTCACAGGTGTGGGGCAAGGGTGGGGGTAGGCTGGGCAGTGACAAGCCTAATTTCAGCCTGGGACCACCAAGAGCCAAACAGTCACTCTGAGGGTCAGATTCATCTGGGGCATGGGCAGCCTGATATTCTGGGCTTGGGAAAGGCCAGGCTTTGCCTCTGCGGAATGGAGGTTTGGGTCCTCCTGGGCCTGAGCAGCTCTCCAGCCAAGGGCTGTGTTCTGGAGGGAGGAGCTGTTATTTCAAGCAGGTGTAAACCTGCCTGTAGCTCAGAGTGCTGCCCTGTCTTGAACATTCAAGGTGTGTGTGTAACTACAGAAAAGCACTAAAAATAGTGGTACAGGCTGGGGAGGAGCCCGGACCACACCATTCCTCACCAGGGCTGAAAAGGGGCCCTAGACTTCTGCAGGGCCAGAGCTCACCACTGGAGCCCAGCTGGGTCTCCTAGGGAGGATGCTGACCTCACCTTCCCACAGTTCAAACGTGGCCCATTACTTGTGCCTTCTCATGGGCTATTGCCTCTGCTTGACAGCCCTCCTCTCCCCAGTCCTCCTGACCATGTGTCCCTCCTCTGAGAGGCCTCCCCACCCCACGTTCTTCTTGCCTTCAGCTGCCATAGCCTACCACACCCCTCAGTCCGAGACACATCTGCCCCTCCCCACCCCCAGGTGTTTACTAGTGCCGGCGCTATAACCCAACCTGCAGTATAGGTAGCCCGCGACTGGCCCTGCAGCGATGGTGGGCCAGTGGGGTTGCCAGCAACTTGTCCACCTGCTCCATCACTGGCGAGGGGTTGCCCTGACCCTCAGACCCTAGCCTTGACCAAGAACCCTACCCCCCGCGCGGACGTCTGACCACGAGGCCCCCCCTAGAGCAGTCACTGCCGTCTCCGCCGTTGTAGGGCGTGGGTACGGTCCCAAGGGCGGGCAGAGGCGCCCAGTTCAGGGGTTGGCACTCAGCAGTGCTCACTACATCACGGGTGGAGGAGGCCTGGTTGGGTTTAGGGGTGTGCTGGGGCCGTGGAACCTCAGGTGTCTTCTGGGGTGGGGTTGAGGTCTCCAGGCACGCAGAGGTCGCATGGGACTTAGGGGGTGGGGCGGGGGTCTCTGGGGTTTCCACGCGGGCAGGGGGCGTTGGGGTCTTCAGGAGTGTGGCAGGAGTCTCTGGAGTCTTCGGCGGACAGGGGTGTCTGGGCAAGCGGTGGGCACTAGGGTCTTCGAGGGTGGGGCGGGGGTCTCTGGGGCCTCTGGCCGGCCGTGTTGGCCGGGGTCTCCATGAAGGCAGAGAAAACAGGACTAGGAGAGCGCGGTCGCGCGCGCCCCCAGTTCCTCCTCCTCCCCGCCCCCAGGCCCCAGCCC
>NW_004444013.1:12081746-12095598 GCF_000243295.1 Trichechus manatus latirostris
GTGGGCCTCCCGCGGACCCCAGTGCGGCTGCCCTTGGGCCCCCGCCCGGCCTCCCGCGGACCCCCGCTCGACCTCCCGCAGACCTCTGCCCGGCTCCCCGCGGAGCCCCACCCGGCCTCCTGCGGCCCCCCGCCCGGTTACTCGCGGACCCTCTTCAGGGCCTGCACGCTCAGGGCGAGTCCGGACAGCACCGCGGGTGGGCGGGCCGCAGAGGACACGAGCGACACGCCGGGAGGGCCCAGAGGGCGAGGGTCGGGCGCGGCCACTCACGACACACCCATCCAGGGGACCTGCCGGCGCCATGGCCTCCGCAGGAGATGGGGCCTGGGGAGGCAGATGAGCCCCTGCAGACCAGGCGCTCCCTCGGGTCACTTTGTGACCTTGGGGGCCTCATCTGAGCTCTCCCTCTTCTGCAAATGGAGGCCCCAGTGGCTGCTTTATGCTGTGCCCTTGACTGTCGGCGGGGCTGGAGGAGCCCATCCCAGGGTTGGATGGGGTCTCGGTTGCCCTGCGTGGCACCTGAGGTGCGATAGGCGCCGGCCTTCAGGC
Source organism: Trichechus manatus latirostris (assembly GCF_000243295.1). Lineage (NCBI taxonomy): Eukaryota > Metazoa > Chordata > Mammalia > Sirenia > Trichechidae > Trichechus > Trichechus manatus. The sequence continues at coordinate 12,082,296 of NW_004444013.1, forward strand.
CTGCAAATTTGGGCTTGGTAGGGTGCCGATGGGCAGGGGTGTGCAGGTACCAGGCAGGCTGGGCTCCTGGTGTCCCTGTTTAGGGAGCCCCCGGCATCTGGGATGGTTCAACAAGTGTTGGTTGGTCTGGGGAGCTGGCAGGTGTGGTGAGGGGGCTGCTGTGGGAGACTGGGAGACCCCCATGGGTAGGAGCTAACCTAGGAGAATAGGGGGAGCCTTATCTGTGGACAGTGAGGGTCTTGTGGTCAGGGTAGGAAGGCTTCCTGGAGGAGAACAGCAGGGTGTAGTCCATGGGCTCCCCCAAGAAGGAAAGAGGGGGTCTAGATATGTGTGTACCCTACACATCTCTACCCACTCCCCTGCCTGGGGTTCCCTGGATTTGGGACTTCGGTGGAGAGTTTCTCACAGTTTTCAAACTTTGCCTCTTCTTACAGTCCTTGCCTTCCTCCCATCTCCCCTTGGGGCGTCTTGTCACCCCTAGTTCTATATGTCTGCAGCACTGTCTCCTAAGGTTCAGGGCCCCTGCAGACAGGAGGGTCTGGATAACCCAGGGTTTACGTTGTTGGGGCTGTTTAGCTGACCCCTGGCAACTCTGACCTGGAGAAGGGAGTGAAGTGCGTTTTGGGTGGGCTGACGGGCTGTAAAAAAGAAGAGGGAGCGTGTGGGTCTGGGGAGCTTGTCCAACACACACCTGGCCACAGGAGAAACCCAGGGCCCGAGGGATGTGACTGAACTCTGCCCTGATGCCATTCGGAGTCCTGGGTTGGGATGGAGTCTGGAGGAGTGCGGCATGCCTGGCTATGCCCAGGCCCCCGGTCCATCCATGGCTGACTGCTGACCTTGGTCAGCAGGGGCTTGGCCTACCACGTCTGTGGTTACCAGTGGATGGACTTGTTGAGAGAAGGGACATTACTCATTGGCCCTTTGGAGGCAGAGACCCTCGAGTGCTTCTAGGTTGGGTTCCAGTTCTAGGGTGGGTCAGTCTGTTCTCTGGGATGCGACAGTGGGACCAAAATGCTGAGTTTAAAAAATCTCATGTCTGTTACCTTGAGCACAGACTTCAGAGTTGTTTCTCCAGTAAACATGTGAGTGTTTGCTGTGTCTGGCACGGGGGGATTCCAAGATGAGCAGAGGGAGCCCCTGCCTTCCAGGAGTTGACTGTGTCCTCGGGGAGACTGACAACAGTAGATAGATCTACACATGTATAAAACAACAAAGGAGTCCTGGTGGCACAGTGGTTAAGCGCTTGGCTGCTACTGAAAGGTTGACAGTTTGAACCCACCAGCTGCTCCATGGAAGAAAGATGTGGCAGTCTGCTTCCGTAAAGATTCCAAAAACCAAAATCCAAACCCATTGTCATTGAGTTAATTCCGACTCATAGCGACCCTATAGGACAGAGCAGAACTGCCCCATGGAGTTTCCAAGGCTGTAATCTTTATGGAAGCAGACTGCCACATCTTTCTCCCGTGGAGTGGTTGGGGGTTCAAATTGCCAACCTTTCAGTTAGCAGCCAAGTGCTTATCCACTGCACCACCAGGGCTCCTTTCTGTAAAGATTACAGCCTAGGAAACCCTATGAGGCAGTTCTACTCTGTCCTGTAGGGTCGCTGTGAATTGGAATTGATTCGATGGCAACAGGTTTGGTTTTTTGGTTTTATGAAACAATGGGATGAGAGCTGCAAGGTAGAGTACAGAGGACCATGTGTGACAGGGACCCCCTCTGGTCTGGGGCCCGGGGAGCTGCCTTTGGGGATCAATGAAGAAGAGGGAGGAGAAAGTTCCAGAGAGAGAGAGAACAGCATGTGCAGAGGCCCTGAGGTGGAGTGAGCATGGGGCCACTTTATTCCAAAGCCATGGAGTTTTGTTCTTTTGTTGGGTGCTCAGGTATGGTGGCCTGGCCTATGGGAGTCAAAAGTGGCTTCTCTGGGTGGTGCCCGGGCAGGAGATGGCTCTGCTTAGCTTGGCAGGGTGTCTGGGCTCAGCCTAAGTTACAGCGTGAGGCCTGGGTGAGAAAAATCTTCCTCTGGGCATGAGGTGGATGGCAGTTGGGAAACCTTGGCTGGGCGCTCTCGGTGCCCTGGGTGCTGGGCAGGGCTGCGTCCTTCTGGAGGTGACATGTGGCACCCAGGTTTCTACACCTCAGGCACCTTTACACGCCCAGAGAGCCATGGAGCCTTCCAAAGAGGCTGGAGGCTGGGGTGGCCCTGCTAGGTGTATTCTGCGACCTGAGCCTTTGGGTTCAATGGTTCTGAATCTAGGTGGGAACAAGGGTGGTTTCCGGGTGCCTGTGTGTTCAGCCCCTGGATGTGGGCTTGGCCTCTGAGGGCCCGAGAGGTGCCTGGAGTCCTACTACTGCAGTCTGGGTTCTGGAGCGTGACACAGAAGCAGCTCAGAGGATAAGTGTCAGCTGCCCTACTCATGGTGAAGTGATGAGTTACGGGGTCAGAGTGTGTCTCTGAGCAGCTTTCTTGTGTGTCTGGGTAAGGACACTGCCCAGTGGACTGAACTGCCCCCGTGACCAGGGGCTGTCTTCCTGTGGGGTACCCAGTCCTGTTTTGTCCACTGGTAGGGATGATAAGCTGGCTCAAGTGCCTCCTGTGGCCACGTGGTCTGACATTTCCAGATCCTTCCTGATTCACACACTTGTCCCCAGGATCCGGGGCTGTGGTGTATTTTTAGTGGGCTTGGCTCACTTTTAGCTTAATCTGTCCCTTTGGAAATGGCCCAGCTTGGGCAGAAGACACTGATGGGGTGGGTGCTTGGGGAGGGTTTACATTCAAAAAGGAGCCACGGAAGGCGACTCGCCAAAACCGTGACCCTGTCAGGCATGCGGGAGCTGGTGAGGGACACACGGCTGGGGATGGGGGCGCCCCATGCCTGCAGCCCCCAGTGCCCCGTCCACTCCCCCAGTCCACAGCCTGGGCTCTGAACACACAGCTGCGTGCCTGTGCTCCCCCTGAGCATCTGAGGCTGTCTGTGACATTGGTGTGAGGGGGACTTTGTGAATCGCTGGGGACCTGCCAGTTCAGCCCCAGAAGTTGTTGCCTTGGGGAAATGTCACAGGGAGTTCCCTATCACCTTTGCTGATCTGACCATGAATCAAACCTCTGGGATCCGCTGAGCTTTTGTCCAAATGCCCTCAACAGAGTGAGGGTTATGGGCAGTCGCAGAAGTGAATTCACACTCCCGCTCTCTGCTCTCCCATGTCTTGCAGGAAGGAGCCGACTCACTGGCTTCCGGGCAGCACAAATGAGGGAACTGGGCTGACCTTTAACTTGAAGAAACCAGGGACACCTCGCCTATCCCGTCCCCACCCAGTGTACCTGCCGTTGCTCCGGCTCGTCCTCACTGAGACTGCTCTCCCAGCACTCCCTGCCGGCCTAGTTCCTGTGTGGATGCCTGGGTCAGCATCTCTTTGCTCTGTGTGTTCCAGGGATGCTCCTTGCAGGCTGCGCTCACCCTTGGAAGCTAACCATGGGCCCCCCAAGGGCCATGTTGCCGGGACTCGATGCTGTCTGTGGGCCATGGGGATAAAAGACTCTGGGGAAATGCCTGATTTCCCCCAAGAAAGAGCTTCAGCCCGTCCCAGGCCTGGGGTTGCTCGCAAGAAGGAGCTGGAGCCACGTACCAGGGTGTCATGGAGGGGAGCAGTTGGGCAGCCTGGCTGGGTTCAGAATGTCTTGGGTGTGCAACATAGTATCACGGAAAGGGTCCAGTCCTTGCTTAGCTTCAGTGTTTTTTATCTCTGTAACTGGGAAATGAAGTCTGCCCCCTGCCAGGGCCATGTGGGGCGCGAGGTGATCCCCCCGGCACGTCTGTGTTTCAGACTGAGCTGAGGCTTCCTTCCGGAGAAGATGGCGGCCCTGCACACGAGGCCAGGTGCCCCAGCCACCCGGCTGGACGGGGCAGAGGATGGGTCGGAATGCAGTCCTGATCGGGAGGAGGAGGAAGAAAAGGAGGAAGAGGTGGAGGAGACGGAAGAGGAGGAGGAGGAGGAGATGGTAGTGGAGGAAGAGGAGGTGGTGGAGGTGGCGGCAGAGGCGCAGGTGGCAGAGGTGGCGGCAGAGGCGCAGGTGGCAGAGGTGGAAGAGGAAGAGGAGGTGGGGGCCGAGGAGCAGAGCCCGGTGTTGGGGACCCAGGAGCGACTGAATGGAGATGGTGATGCCAAGGCCCCAGGGCTTCAGGAGAAGGGTAAGGAGAAGGAGCCAGTGGGGGCAGAAGTCAAGGAGCCAGTGGGGGCAGAAGTCAAGGGGCCTGGCGGGAGGAGCTGGAGTTGGAGTACCAGGGCCCCGGTGTGGAGTCGGGAGCAGCCCGGAGCTGCTGGACGGGCAGAGGGGGCCAGGGCACGGTCGATGCCAAAGGGCAGATGGCTCCTAAGAGACTGCTCCCCTCAGCCATGCAGACCACCTGGGTTCCAGCCATTCCTGGGGATGACCTGGAGGAGGAGGAGGACGAGGAAGAGGATGATGAAGAAGAGGAGGAGGAAGCTGAGGATGATTTCCTAACAGCTGGGTCCCAGGTGAGCTGCCTCCTCTTGGTGGAGCCAAGTGATTGATTGGGCAGGCTTTCCCAGGGAGGCCTTAGTGTCTGCTGCCCTGGGGACGCCGTCAGCAGTGGCAGAGCACTGGGGTGCTCACACCCAGGCTGACTCTGAGCCGGTCGGGGATGCAGGAAGCTGCTGGGGGCTCCAGCCCCATGCTGACAGGCTATTGGCTCTTCTCCTGGGACCTGACCTCCCTAGGCCACTGGAATGTCTCGATTTCTTTGTCCACCCCCCACTCAGCTGCCCTCTCCACAACACCTGGCTCTGCCCTGAAGTCTGGGCTGCTCCTGCCTGCAGAGGTGTCACCTGTCCAGGGCTCTTCCTTCACCTGTAGAGGCTGTCACCTGTCTAGGGCAGGGCCCTGCCTGCAGAGGTGTCACTTGTCCAGGGCCTGGTTCTCGCCACCCATCAGCCTGGGCACCAGAGCTCACAGTCGGTGTAGTCGGTACCACTTGTCCACCTAGAGTGGGCCTTCTTGCAGCTGACGTGGCCATGGCATTGCTTCAGCCAGACTGGAGCAGGAGGGGTGGTGAGGCAGCCAGAGCAGGCCAGGGGCATTTGGGCTCTGTCATCTCCTGGCCACAGCGTGAGTCCCAGCTCTGTCCCGATGGGCTGTGCTGTCACCTCTCCAAGCCCCAGTTCCCCGTCTCTGAAACAGGACCTGGGTCCCACTTCCAGGGCTTTGGGGGAGCCTGAGAGCCTTCATGCTGTGGTGGCATTTTAAACCCATCAGTGGGGGGCTGGGGTGTCCCCTGTGAGAGCCTTGTTGCGGGGTCTCAGTCCATCTCCTTACGTGGGCCCCCAGTGCTGCTCTGTCCGCAGCCGGGGCCACGGAGGGCAGTGTCCCAGCCTTTGTTTTCTAGGGGCTGGTGACCTTTGAGGATGTGGCCGTGTACTTCTCCCTGGAGGAGTGGGACAGGCTGGATGCAGGCCAGCGGGACCTCTACAAGGACGTCATGCAGGAGAACTACGGGATCCTGGTGTCTCTGGGTAAGGAGGGGCCCCATGTCCCCAAGAGGTAACCTGCTCGCTGGGCTGCCAGGGCATGGCTGTTGGAGAGGGTGGCTTCTGGGCCCTCAGGTCTTGGAGAAGGGTGTGCTGGAGCCAGCCTGCCTCAGGGAAGCCCGGGGAGCATGCTTGCTCCTGGACTGGGGTGTCCTGGGGCCCTCCATGGCCCAGGAGCCCCTGAGCTGGGTGGCTGTGTTCCATGGAGCTGCGAGTCCGGCTCTGGGTTCTGGGCACACTCCCCAGAAGCCTCCAAGTTGTGAGGGTGAGGTGGAGGAGGAGAGGTATGGGTGCCCCTCGGGTGAAGGTGTGTAGAGGGGTGGGCAGAGTGAGCCGGGCAGTCAGCTCTGGAAGAGAAGGGAAGGTGGGTTTTCCCAGAGCAGAGCAGGGAGGTGGCTAGGCCAGGATGGGTGGAGAAGAGGAAGTGAAAAGTAGATGGTGACAGATCTGCGGGTGAGGGCGGTGGGCGGCCAGTTGCAGCCCTGAGGTACTGGCTGTGTTCCTCCCGGGCAGGATACCCAATCCCCAAGCCAGACCTGATCTTCCACCTGGAACAAGGGGAAGAACCATGGGTCCCAGACAGCCCCCATCCTGAAGAGGGAGACATCGTCACTGGCGTCTACACAGGTGAGAATGAGCGGAGATCTCGGGTTTCTGCCTGCACGGCTCCTTGGAGCTCTGTCAGAACATGGCCTCACCAAGCTCTTCTGGCGGTTCCCAGTGCAGATGTTCTGGGGCATCGAGGAGGCTCCATGGGGACCAGGCAAGCCTCTCTCCAAACCTCCGCCTTCACGTCTTGGTTCCTCTTGGTCCCAGCCCCATAGAGGCCCAAGGTCTGGAGGGTCCTTCTTGTTGTGTGCCATTACGTTGATTCCAACTCAAAGTGACTCTGTAGGACAGAGTAGAATGCCTCATAGGGTTTCCTAGGGTATAATCTTTTGGGGGCAGATCACCAGGTCTTTCTCCCAAGGAGCCACTAGTGGGTTCAGACTGCTGACCTTTTGGTTAGCAGCTGAGCACTTAACTGTTGCCCCACCAGGGCTCCTTTGATGGTGCTTCCAAACGAAACCCAAACCCATTGCTGTCGAGTTGTTTCCAACTTATAGTGACCCCATAGGGTTTCCAAGACTGTAAATCTCTACAGAAGCAGACAGCCACATCTTTCTCCTGCGATGTTGCTGGTGGTTTAGAACCACCAACCCTTCATTTAACAGTCTAGTGCTTTAACCACTGCCCTGGAAGGTGCTTACCAAAAAAAAAAACAAACCAGTTGCCATTGAGTCGATTCCAACTCATAGTAACCCTACAGGACAGAGTAGAACTGCCCCATAGGGTTTCCAAGGAGCCGCTAGTGGATTTGAACTGCCAGGCTTTTGGTTAGCAGGCAAACACTTAACCACTGTGCCACCAGGGCTTTGGAAAATGCTTATAGAGAGTCTTAAAAAAATGAGTTGTCATGGAGTCGAGTCTGACTCATGGTGATCCCATGCGTGTCAGAGCAGAACTGTGCTCCGTAGGTTTTCAATAGCTGAGTTTTCAAAAGTAGATCTCCAGGCCTTTCTTCTGAGGCACCTCTGGGTAGAGTCAAACCACCAACCTTTAGTTAGCAGCCTAGCACATTAACTGTTTGCCCCACTCGAGAACTCCTAGAGACTGTTGTTGTTGGGTGCCATTGAGTCAATTCCAACTCAGCAACCCCGTGTGACAGAGTAGAACTGCCCCATAGGGTTTTCTAGGCTATAATCTTTACAGGAGCAGATCGCCAGGTGTGCCGTCCTGTGGAGCTGCTGGTGGGTTCAAACCTCTGACTTTTCAGTTAGCCGCTGAGCACATTAACTGCACCTCCCAGGGACTCCTAAAAGTAAGTCCCTGTCCCTGCCTTGGATACTGTGGTTTTAGGATATTTTTGTTAGTGAGGGCAGGTTGTCAAGTTATGGCTCAGTGCTGGGGCTGGGCACATGGAGCTGAGCAGACTGTCAGATCAGGGAGTGATCGAGCTGCATCACCTTTCAGATCCAGAGCCTGCAGCCCGTCCTCTTGCTTCTCCACCCGTTTGGCCAACTCTTAAACAAAGGGCCCCATCAGGCCCCCTCCCCTCCCTGGAAAGCCCAGGAGTAGGCCGCAGGTGGTCGCCCTGACCTGAGTGGGCAGCTCTGGCCTTCCAGGGGGAGGAGGTTTTGGAGAAGTGTGCACAGAAGGCATTTGGGGTCGAGTTCTCCAGAGGACTCGGATGTAGCTCCAGCTCTCTTCCTTCAAACCCCTGAGCCTTGCTTTATACATCTGGAGAATCAAGAATGTGAACCAAACCCATAGTTTCCCGACCCTAGGGAATCAGCCTCTCGGTTCTCTTGGGGTGCTTCACGGGGGGCTGTGAGTTGTTCTGTGTGTGTCAGGAAGCTCAGTGGAAGTCTGTGCCCCAGTGGGCACTCTTGGCTTTGGGCTAGAGTGACGCCAACCTCACGAGGGTGCCCTCGGTGTCACAGCCCTGACACAGTCTCAGGTAGACGTGGAGCAGGGAGCAGACGTTTTCAAATAAAAATACAGAAAAACTTGTAACCGACAATTTGAGTACGCACGTACTTCTCAGTGTCCTCACGCGTTCTGTTTCTGTCGTTGTAACGACTCTAGGAAGTAGCCACATTAAGATGAGCCTGACTTTTACAGCAGTTATTGCGTGACTGGGCACCGGTCTCCGTCCTCAGGCCCTTCTCCGTGTTGCCGACGCCCTTTCTGCAGTACCTTTCCACCCTTACCGGGACCCTCCTGGATTCTTTCCTGGGCTTCAGAATCGGGAGGTGGGGGACTCTGGCTGGCAAATGATACTGCCGCCACCTCCAGGCTGAGGCTGGGAATGGGCAGTCCTTTCTCAGAGGAGCCAAGCGGGAGGCCTGCCCTAGTTACAAGCATATCTTGCAATATCCGTCTGGAGGCAGCGGGGACACGGGCCTGCACTGGTTCAGATGTGCCCCGGTTCTCCATGTTTCTTGAAGGGTGCTGGGGTGGAGCCTTTGCAGGCTCCAGCCTGGGGTCCTGTCTTAATTTCTTTCTTTCTTTTTTTTTATTGAATGCAATGAAAAGTGATCTAACGGGTGGCAGAGCAGGACACGTGAATCTGTTACCATCCAGAATCCCTCCCCCTTCAGATGAGCCTGAGCAGCTGGAGACCTGTCTCAGTTATCTAGTGCTACTATAACACAAATACTACAGGTGGGCAGCTTTAACAAACAGAAATGGATTTTCTCACAGTTTAGGAGGCTGGAAGTCTAAATTTTGCACACCAGCTCTACGGGAAGGCTCTCGGTTGGCTCTTGGGGAAAGTCCTTGTCTCTTTTCAACTTCTGTTCCTCGGTTCCTTGGTGATGTCCACATGGCATCAGTCTTCCCCCTTTTGTCCTTACTTGCTTCTCTGCCCAAACTGCTCCTTTTATTTCTCGAAAGTGATTGGCTGAAGATATATCCTACACTGTATAGCCTCGTTAACCTAACAAAGAAATTCCTATTCTCAAATGGAATTATTTCCACAGATATAGCATATATATCTTGGGGACACAATTCAGTCCATTACAGGTCCCCTTTGAGTCCGGGCAACCTGCACCACATGATTTGTGTCTGGCTGGCTTGTGAGTGCTCCGCGATGGGGCTATTGGGCCAGTGCGTCTGCTCTTACCTGTGGCCAGTCACTGGTGGGCCTGGGACTGTCCTTGGGACTCGTAGTGGGCGCCGGGTCTGGGCAGTCCTGGGTGTGTCTCATGCCGACGTGGACGGGCCGCAGTAGCAGAGGCTGTGGGTGAGCTCGGGCAGGGAGTCTCCACCTCCAAGCCTTTCTTTGTGACTGTAACTGCAGTCCATCTGCTAAATGCCCCCACCTATTCTTCCCTGCATTCGTTTCTGTTCAGCTGGGCTGGTCGAGAATTGCTGGGCCTGGGCAGGACAGACGCTGTTCTGAGCCCAACCGCATTTCTGTATTTCTGTATTGTAGTTTGCAAGACACTAGTGCGCTCTGAAGACCTCTCTTGTGTTTCTTGACAAGTTGAGCCACACATAAATTTGGGACTCTTGCCAAGTCGTCCTACTCGGGTGCTCGCCACCTCCCGAATCCTGACTTGAATCCTTCTGTCCCCTTTCCGGGTCCCCCATGGCAGAGCGCCTGCAGCCTGCTGGGCTTCCTCACTTCTCCTCACCTCTTCTGGCCTCACCCCTCCTGCCATCCCTTTCCTCACCCGGCTTACGGTGCAGGGTCCCTCCCTCCCTTGGATGTGCCCACTGTGGTCGCCTGGCAGACCCCTGCCCCTGGAGTGGGGCACACAGCTGGAGAAAGGCCTGCAGGCAGGCTGACCACCAGCCTCAGGTGGACACCCTCTGCCAGCCTCTGGCACTGCATCATGGAGGGCCAGAAACCTCTGGGAGCCAGAGTCTCTCCCGTCCAGTCAGTGCATATGGCCAAGAAGGTTCCCCCTCCCCAGATGGCTGACCTTGAGCCCCTGCTCTGCCTTTGATCCAGATACCCCTTGTAGTCTCTCAGTCCCTCCAAAGTTGAGTCCTTCAGAGCATATGTCTCAGGAAAACGAAGGCTGGCGCCCCTCTCTGCACCCCTTGGGGCAGGCTCCCCCAGGCTCCAGAGGAGAAACAGTGCTGATCCTCAGCCTGTCCTGCCCTTGGCCACCTCCCCCACTCCCAGCTGCTGAGAAGGGCATCCCACACTGCCCCTCGCCAGCGCATCCTGTCCCCCCTGGCTGGGAATATCTGACCAGTACTCACTTGGATCCAAAAGAGGGTTTTGGATCTGAGTGAGAGCCAGCAAACTCCCTCGAATCTTCCCACTCCCGGCTACAGCCTGAGTCAGCTGTTACGGTTGCACCCGCCCTCCAGGCCCTGGGCCACTTTGTCAGCAGGAGAAAAGTGAACAAAGCCTGGCCTCGGGCAAGCTGGTCTTCCTGTGGGTTCCCGTTGGGTACCCCAAATGGCCCTGCTACTTCCTGAGAGTCTTGTCTCAGGGTGCAGCCAGCTCTGCCTTCTGAGAACTTGGGTGCAGATATTTACGGGTTCTTTGCTAGGTCCTGAGGTGCCAAGACACAGCCTGCTAAGACACTGAACTTGAATCTTTCCCTGCCTGCCTTGGGGAGGGGGAATCTCTGATTAAAAACAACTCAAGGAACCCTCCGCAGAGTCTAAAGGTAAAATCCTCTTTGAGACTCATGGAAGTTGTCCCCAACCTGCATCTCCCGTCACCAGTTTCTCCCCACCCTTGGGGGTGCCCCTGCCTCCCCAGGCCTGGGCACAGTCACTGCCAAGCAAAGACTGATATCCAGTGAGGAGGAAGTGGGCCTCTTCTGTGCAGCCCACGAGGGCTTAAACACTTCACATCCCTCATTCGCAGCCTTAGGTGGGAGGTGGAGGTAAACTCAGCTTCATCACAGGACAATTATGTCTTCTTTTTGAAGCTTATTTTTACTGTAATAGTATAATATTACTAATTATAGAAAACTTAGAAACGATCATAAGGTATGAAAAAATAAAATAGCCTATTTTCTCATCCTTCTGTACAATGCAGGTCTGGGTCTGCCTTTATTTCACTCGGCACTGCTCTGTGCTTGCTTTCCCTGGCACTGCAGCTTTCTGGAGAGAACACCAGATAGAACAGGGCAGGTGGAGGCAAGCTGCCTGGCCATCTGCGGGCGCCAGCTCCCCCTCCCCGAGTAGTATACAGTGGTCTCAGCTCCCCTGACTGGGTGACCCTGACACCAGCCAGAGCATTGGAGGAAGGGATTCCTACCCAGTGTGGGGGCATGACCCTTCCAGATGCTGGGTTTTTGAGGTGGGCACAGTGCAAGGTGTTCATGAGGTCAGGCATATGGGTGCTTTGGAACATCAGGGGCTACCATGGGCCAGGCTGTCCCGCCTGGTGTCTGTGGACTTCGTGCCTGCCCCAGGAACATTGGTTCCCTCCTGGGTGTACAGTGATGGCAGGCAGATTACATCCCATCCTGCAGAGGAGAAAACCCAACAGAGCCAACTCCCCAGCCGTGCCCTATGTTGCCTGCACAGCCCCCTTGTGGGGAACAGAAGGGGGCGGTCAGGTGCAGCTTGGGGGAACAGGGATAGGACAGCAGGTGTCAGCAGATGGGGGACCATTTCCCCAATGCAGTGCAAGCTGAGGGGTGCTTCGCAGGGAAGGCACCAGGCTCTGAGGGCTCACATGCACGTGTGAGAGTCTGCAGCACAGCTTCTGGCTCCTTAGCGTGCGTACGGAGAGCTGGGCTGCTGGCCCTCTAGGCCTCTCTCCTCAGCCCAGGGCAGCTTCTCCTGGGCTCGATGTGGGAGTGGGAGGGAGACCCCTGGCTGCTGGCCAGCCTGAGGCTGGTGGAGAAGACCCTGAGAGAGGGAGATGCTGAGCTAAGCTTAGATGCTCATCAAGGCCAGTCCTTGCTGGACACTTGAGGCCGAGTAGGCTGGCCCAGGAAGTTCTCAGGAGACCAGAGGCTTTGGGGAGACCACCTCTGGGGTCTCCATTTTTCTGGGCAGAGGGCCGCATTAGCCTCAGGTCTCATGGGAACCTGCAGACAAGCTCACCCACTTCGTGCTGTGTCTACCTTTCTGTAGGGTTTGCAGGCCTGGGAGGGAGCGGGCCGTCTGGAAAAGGTATTAGTTGAGGCCATTGACGACAGCCCAACAAGTAAAGGACCCCCAGGCTTTGGAGGGGTGACACCCATGTGGGCATTCCTTGTGTCTATAAAGCTGCTAACTGGGGGAGGCAGTGGCTTCACTGCCCCTGGGCCATACAGGACAGGTGGTGGGGTATGGACAACCTCTTGTGCCCAATGAAGGTATCTTAGCCTGGGCCAGGCAGGGGAAACCTCCTGCTGGGAGAGCTTGGGGTTCCCCGGAAGTCTAGCAAGGACCTGCCTCTCCTCACTTCTCTTCTCTGGCCTCCTCCCTTGTCTCCTTCAGGGGCCTGGTTCTGGACCGACGACATGGAGGACCACGAGGAGGAAGACGATGAGGACTTCCTGGCAGAGGTGGCCGAGGAGGAGAATGAGCCCCCAGGGCTGTGGTCAGCGGCCTATGGCGTGGGGGACGTGCCTGGGACGTGGGGCCCCGACGACTCGGACTCGGCGCAGACCCCGGAGGGGTGGGGGCCCGACCCAGGTGGCCTCGCGATCCTGGCTGATGGATCCGAGGCGAAACCCTTCCGGGCCAGCCGGGAACCCAGCACGAACCTGCTGGCTCCCTGGGCGTTCCCGGCCACAGTTGCTGCCCCGGCTGGGCGGTCCGAGACTACCTGTGACGTGTGTGGCAAAGTGTTCCCGCATCGCTCGCGGCTGGCCAAGCACCAGCGCTACCACGCCGCAGTCAAGCCCTTCGGCTGCGACGAGTGCGGCAAGGGCTTCGTCTACCGCTCGCACCTGGCCATCCACCAACGCACGCACACCGGCGAGAAGCCTTTCCCGTGCCCGGACTGTGGCAAGCGGTTCGTCTACAAGTCACACCTGGTGACACACCGGCGCATCCACACGGGCGAGCGGCCTTACCGCTGCGCCTTCTGCGGCGCGGGCTTCGGCCGCCGCTCCTACCTTGTCACGCACCAGCGCACACACACTGGCGAGCGGCCCTACCCCTGCCCGCACTGCGGCCGCAGCTTCAGCCAGAGCTCGGCCCTCGCGCGCCACCAGGCTGTGCACACTGCCGACCGGCCGCACTGCTGCCCTGACTGCGGCCAGGCCTTCCGCCTTCGCGCGGACTTCCAGCGCCACCGTCG
>NW_004444013.1:12097013-12103135 GCF_000243295.1 Trichechus manatus latirostris
CCGAGTGCGGAGCCCGGGCCTGGGGAGCGCGGCAGCGCCCTGCGGGAGTTTGCGGGTGGGACGAGCTTTGGCTCCGAACAGCCGGCCGCTTTCCCAGGACCCTCGGGCGCCTACGAGGAGACCACCCTGTGAGGGGCCGGAGGCCAACGAGGCGCACCCACTGGGCGGCTTGTGCGGAGGCCGCGGGGCGGGGGTTCTGAGGTCAAAACCTGGCTGCGGTGCCTTCCCCTCAGTCCCCACCCTACGGCCTTGGGGCTGCCCTCCCGCCCTGGCCCTAGAAAGGGTTGGGGCGCCCGAGGTGGCATGGCGGTGTGGGGGGCTCCAAAAGAGAAGAGCAGTGGGCGAAGGAGGAAAGGGCAGGGAGTGGCCACCCTGAGGACTGCGGCCTCCCCGAGGCTATGCTGAGGCCAAGCAGTGGCTACGGCAGGCAGTGGTATTTTACCCCATTAGACGTGGGTGTGGCTTATGAGTTTTACAGCGAGGGAGGGGAAGCCCTTGGGTGAGGGGGAGGATACGGTAGTCGAGGGCAGAGCTGACATCTGGGTCGCCGGTGGGTTTGGCTAACTACTTCATCCCATTCCTCAGTGGACGGTTTCAGGGACCCTCAGGTTATCTGACAGTGTCCAGGATGTGTTCAGAGTTGCGCGCGTGGCTGATGGAAGCCTGGTAGGTCCCCCGAAAGAGGATTTTCTGCCTCTCCGGGGGACAGAGAAAGGGCTGGGAAAGCTTTTATTGTTATTGTCCACTGTATTTATTTCCACCTCTTGTATGGCCTGAAGAATCTGGGAGGAGGAGAAAAAGCCAGAAAACAAATCTGTAGCGCCGGGCAGATGGGTTGCAGGTGCTTCAGTGCCCCAAATGAGTTTGAAGCCTTATTGTCAGGAGTCACTCACTCCTCACCCCGCTTGAGCCCTGGGACCAGCCAGGTGCTGGTTATACCGGCTCGATTTTAGTCTGGGCTCCTTAGGCGCTTTGGTCCTCTGACCTCTGGGGGCTGGAGGGCACACAATGAGACCTTTGGGAAACAGATGGACACGTGGAGGCCGCCCTTTTGTGCCCCGCGCTTTAGAGTTAATAACTGAGTTTAAAGGGCTGAGGCTGGTCACAGGATTTTTCCCCACATTCCATAATTAGGGCCCCACGACTTCTACAAGTCCACTTCAGTCTGCTTTTGCCGTTATTCTATCGTGTTTCTCTTTAGATGCCCACCATACAGGGTGGAAGACGGAGACCCAGGCGCCTCGTACTGGTGGCGCCTCGGGAGTGTGACCCGAGCCCATGCGCAGTAACCAAACGGAGCCCCCAGCTATGCAAGGCCCCGCCTGCTGGGCACCCCACCCTCTGTGCGGCCGTTGGGAGCCACTGGTAGGCAGCTGAGGCGGGGTCATGTGAGACCCCTCCCTTCCTACTTTTTGCAGGTCCAGAAACAGTTTTAGACCTAGTTCCTTCTGTTTTAGTGTAGACAGGACCTTGGGGGCTGAGAGCCAGCAGCCAGGCTGCAGGGGCTGGGGGCGGGTAGGAGGCTCGGTAGTGGTGGGTGGGAGTGGGCCTGGGTGGTGGTGGTAAGGATTAGCAGTGCTGGGTGAGGTTGTGGTGTGGGTGGGTGGTGAGGAGGGCAGGGGCCCAGGAGACAGTGGGGGCGGTGGGTGATACCCTCTCCGCTCCAAAAGATTTCCACCTTTGTTCCTGAACCAGTTTCTCAAGTCTCGGAGTGGGACAGAAGCCTCAGAAAGGGCCAAGGGGAAGGGGGGCTGGGTGGGCCAGGGTCTGGCGACCTTGGGTCTGGCCCTGCACTCATGCCTCTGGCACGCCCCGAGTGCATGCCCTCGATGCCCCTCTCAGGCCCAGCTGCTTCTGCCCTGCTGCTGTGGGCAGGAGGACCTAGCTTTAATAAAGAGTGGAGAAACGAGCTTTGTGACTGGATTCCTTGTTGCCGCTCTTCCTCGGTGCCCACCTGCCCTGGATGCTGTGCAAGGCCTCAGGCCCTGTTACCATGTTTCTGCTAACACTGCAGGGCTAGGATGGCCCAGGAGGAGTCAGGCACAAGACAAGCTTTGGCCCCATGCTGCCTGTGTCCCCCAGGTATTACTGGGAGTCCCCAAAGTGTCCCCACACTGCCATGTGCTCCTGTAATACTTGCACCTGTCTTGGGACCTTACGGTGTTTGGAATCGTTTAGCCAACCTTCCCTGTGCTAGAGGAGGGGGTGGGTCCCGGTGGTCCAGGTGTGTGCCTGGGTCACAGACCTTTCCCCTGAGGCTCCAACGCCTTTTGGGTTTATCCAGGGCTCACCTGCTCCCAACCCAGGGCAAAGAGCAAATCCCTCAATGCCCCCAAAACCTACCTTTAAACCGACTTGCTGGCCTTTTTATTCTCACCATGCCCTGCGATCAGATACAACCCTCCCAGCCTTTCTGCGTGGAATTGAGAGACATGAACTATGAAGTAAATGCTCCTTTCAAATGTCACTTGAAAGCATCAGAGCAGAGCAACCCAATCTTTCAGTTTTTTGTTTTTTTTTAAAGGGACTCTGGAGTGACAGACAGATGTTAAGGCCTAGTTTAAAGATGGTCAGCCCTAAGGATCTTAAAGTCTATCCAGAAAAGCTAAATTATTCCCAGATCTTATGATTCTCTAGCCAAATACTTTTTTATTTTAGAGGGGGAAGAAAAAATAAACAAACAAACCCTGGTGGTCAGAGAAAAAAAAGTAGACACACTTCCTAGTTTTGAGAGGTCTTTCAAATTTCTGGAGTCCTGATTCATTCTGCAAATGTCTCGTTTAGCTCCTCCTGTCATTGCCAAGAGGAGCTCTGGCGGTGCAGTGGTTAAGCTTTCGGCTGCTAACCAAAAGGTCAGTGATTCAAACCCATCAGCTGCTCTGCTGGAGAAAGATGTGGCAGTCTGCTCCAGTAAACATTACAGCCTTGGAAACCCTATGGGGCAGTTCTACTCTGTCCTGTAGGGTCACTATGAGCTGGAATCAACACGACATCAGTGGGTATTATTGCCAAGGAGGAATGAAAGCCCCAGGAACCTGCCTGTGAAATGTGGCCTGTGGAAGGTGGTAGTTGGAGAGTCACAGGACCTGAGCCTCCCTCTCCCCTCCCCCTCCCTTTGTCATTTTCCTGTTTCTGTCTTGCCCCTGTTAAAAATAATCAAAACACAAAGAAATTGAACTACAACGTTTATTCTAAGCGGTTATTCTATATGCATATACAAAAACAACAACAACAACAGTGTTACTACCTCATTCATTTTACACTACTCCATAGCAATTTCATTCCTTGGATGTACCACAATTTATGTAACTAACCAAAAAACCAAGCCAGTTGCTGGCAAGTCGGCTCTGACTCATGGTGACCCCATGTGTACAACTGTGCCCCCATAGAGTTTTCAATGACTGTGATCTTTCAGAAGCAGATCACCAGGCTGTTCTTCTGGTTGCCTCTGGGTGGACTCAAAATGCCGACCTTTGCGTTAGCAGCTGAGCTCCACCATTTGTACCACCCAGGGACCCAATTTAAGTAACTGCTCCTCTGTTAATGTGTATTTGGTTGTTTCCAACTTTTCACTGCTACAAACAATCCTGCAAGATGTATGTTATCTTGTACAGACATCTTTGTGCAGTTATGGAGATTCTTAATAATATCTGTTTATATAGGATAAAGTGGTGTTACTGGGTCAAAGAGCATGCATATTTAAAATTTTGGGTATAGCTAAATCACTACCAAGAACGATAACTCAAGTCCTGTAACATATGCTCCCCATACAGTGAGAGAGAGAGAGCACTAGGGTTCCTCAGCCTCGCCAGCTCTGGGCACAAACAGTCATTTTTCTCTTTGATTTGTTCTTCGTTTTACAAACAGGTGAAGGGCTTACATTTCTCTGTTTCTTTTTGACATGTAAATAAGTTATTTTAAAAACTCGTAGTCTTTGCTTAGCCATTTCTGTGGCTGCAGATATAAAATATCCCCACTGGGTCTGAATTAGCATCTCTCAGATTATGGGTCTTCCACTGTTCCTGTGTTTCCTCCATAGCCCTTCCCACAGTTCCAAAAGAGACCTGGAACCAACCAACCAAACACACAAAATAAGAACAACAAAAAAATCAAACAGTAGACGGTCACAGTTCTCATTTAATCCTCATAACAAGTCTATTAACATTACTCCCGTTTTGCGGGTGAGGAAACTGAGACAGAGGTTAAGTGACAGACCCAAAGTTTGCCACGATTCAAGCCCAGGAAGTCTGGCTCTAGAGTGTGTATTTAACCCTTGTGGGAGCTGGAGTTGATGGACAGAATAGTGGACTCTTTCCAAAGCAGAACACCCCTTTCTTGAGGGGTAACTTTTCCACATGGCTTTGTCCACAAAAAAAAGTGTGCATCTGGCCAGGCCCGGCCAGAACACCCCAATGATTAGCCTAGGCACGAGCACGTGACCTCAGCAGAGCAATCTGATTAGTTTCTAGCATTTTTAATCAGTGTTATGGGGAAAGATGTTATGAGGGGGTTACTAGGTTGGTAGAACGTGCTTTTAGCAGGCACCACACCTGCCACATAGAGAAAGCCTGTCTGAGATATGCAGAGAGGTATTGATGACATTGCTTCCGTCACTGGATATAGCTATGCCTGAAGCCCCTCATGAGTAACATCTCGTTCTTAACTCAGTGGAGTTGGTTTACTATCACTTGCAACAGATAGAGGCCTGGCCGGTACAGGAGTATCAGGAGTCTTCATAATGAAAGAGATTAAGCGGAGATTCAATACTCACATTTATAAGTTTGGAGGGACAAGTGTCCAGGTAAGTGTGGGGCCTTAATGAGGACACCTAGCCTGCCCAACACGGGGTGTGCGCTCAGCGTACCCATGTGCATTTCTGAAGTTGCTCCCAGAGGGAGACTGTACGAAGACCAGCCTATTGCCAGTGCATGTGTGACAGTCACCTGCAGAGGGCCTGCAACAAGACTGTGCTTGCTGCAGAGTGGCTGTGGGTGGTGGTGGAGGAAGAGGGTTAGACGTTATCTCTTGTCCTTTGTTTGAGTTCCAACTGCTGTGTTACAAACTACACTAAAACTAGTGATTTTAAATAAGCACCATAGTAAGTAAACACAAGTAAGCCCCAGTGTATTGTTGATGAGTGAAAAACTTATAGTCCAAGTTGAATAAATAATAAATAAAGAGGTTTATTAAAGGCTTGAGACAGTTTGAACATGGTAAAGCCCAAGTATAGGGTGAATCATCAGACTTTTTCCTTAAATAAGCTGATCCTCCACATAAAAAGACATATCCATATGGGGCACACAACATACCTGCCCCGGTTTGAATATTAGGAAATGGAATGGACTGACTGGCCCTTTTAAGCCAGTTTGCAGTTAATGAATTATCACAAACGGATAATTCTCCAAATTCTAGGGGATCCCGGAGTTGGGCACAAATGGAGAGATTTTGATTTTTTTTTTTTTTTATTGTACTTTAGATGAAGGTTTACAGAACAAATAGTTTCTCATTAAGCAGTCAGTACACATTTTGTTTTATGACATTGATTAACAACCCCATAACATGTCAACACTCTCCCTTCTTGACCTTGGAGGACCTTTTTTTTTGGTGAAAATGTACATAGCCAAAGTTACACCATTTCAAAACTTTCTACATGTACAATTCAGTGACATCGATTACCTTCTTCCAGTTGTGCTACTATTCTCACTATCCTTTTCCAAATTATTCCATCACCATTATCTTCAACTCGCTGTCTCCTAGGCTTCCCATCAAACCTTTAGAGTTGCTCTTGTCAATTTGATCTCACATAGATAATTCTTCAAATAGTTTCTCATTAAACAGTTAGTACACATATTGCCCTATGACAATGGTTAACAACCCCACGACATGTCAACACTGTCCCTTCTCAACCCTGGGTTCCCTATCACCAGCTTTCCTGTCCCCTCCTGCCTTCTAGTCCTTGTCCCTGGACTTCTGTGCCTCATTAGTCCCGTTCTGTTTTATAAGGCTGTCCAACATCTGGCTGAACAGTGAACTTCGGGAGTAAATTCACCACTGAGCTAAAAGGGTGTCCAGGGGCCATACTCTCGGGGTTTCTCCAGTCTGTCAGGCCGGTAAATCTGGTC
>NW_004444013.1:12104081-12105999 GCF_000243295.1 Trichechus manatus latirostris
GTTCCTCTTACTCTCCTGTGCTGAGTTCCTTTTGTTTGTGGATTGTTTTTTTCATTTCTTTTGCTTTTGTAGGTTGTGTTTTTACTGACACTTTATGTTTTTCTTCTTTATTTTGATGAGTAGGTTTGTTAACTTTCTTTGCGGTTATCTTGAAATTTACCCTTATCTTCCTAGATTTAAACCAGTCTATTATTACTTGGTATTGCCTTGACTTCCTCTCCATTAGAAGGTTCTATACCTCCACCTTTTATTCCCTCTTTTATTGTGCTGATGCTGTTGTCATTTACAGATTAACCTCTCTGATTCCCTGTTGTAATTCTTTTGGTTTTGCATAGCCCTTAAGAGTTCATTTCCTAGGTTGGTATCTGGCTAGTACAATCCTGTGTCCTATATTCAGCCTGTGGTCTGATGTTGTTTGTTCTCAAATCAAAGGACTCCCTTTAACAAGTCTTGTAAATTTGGTTTGTTTTTTACATAGTCCCTTAATTTCTGTTTATCTGGAAATGACCTAATTTCACCATCATATTTGAACAAGAGTTTTGCAGGATATGTTGTTCTTGGCTGGCAATTTTTTTCTTTCAGGATTTTATATATGTCATCCCATTGCCTTCTTGCCTCCATGGTTTCTGCCAAATAATCCGAAGTTAGTCTTATTGTTTTTCCTCTGTATGTGACTTTTTGTTTTTCTTGAGCTGCTCTCAGGATTCTTTGTTTGTCTTTGGTTTTAGCGAGTGTGATTATAATAGGCCATGGTGATTTTCTTTTGGGGTCTATCCTATATGGGGTTCGTTGAGCTTCTTGGATGGTCAGCTTTTCATCTTTCATGATATCAGGAAAGTCTTCTGTCAGCAATTCTTCAATGATCCTGTCTGTGTTTTCTGTTTTATTCCCCTGTTCTGGAAATCTGATCACTCACAGATTTTTGCTTTTGATTGTATCCCACATAATTCTCAGGGTTTCTTCATTTTTCTTCCTTCTTTTTTCTGATTTTTCCTCAAACAGAGTTGTAGCCAAGTGTTTGTCTTCAATTTCGCTGATCCTATCTTCTATCATTTCAAACCTGCTCCTCAGCCCTTCTATGTATGACACTGTCCATTTCTGAAATCTTATTGTTTATCTTTTGGATTTCTAACTGTTGTTTTTGTATGATTTCTAGTTGAGAATTTATTTTAGCATTTTGTTCCTGTATTATTTTCTTGAATTCTTCCATTTTTTGGTCTGTATTTTCCATGAATTTGTCTAATTTTTTCTGCATTTTTATCTATTTTTTGCTTCAACTCTTGGATAATTCTGAATATTAGAGATTTGAATTCCCTATGAGTTAGGTCTTGTGTCTTTTCTTCTACTGGAAGGTCATCTGGTGTTTTATTTTGAACACCTACTGGAACCATCCTGTCCTGTTTTTGTAAATGTTTTGATATTGTCTGCTGTCTTTGGGGCATTCGGTGGTTATTTTCCTCATTTATTGATTGTAGATTTGTTTGTTTTGTCCTGGTTTTTTTGTTTTATTTGGTTATGTCTGAGAAGGTGGGCTGTGCGTTCTTTGTTGTTTGCTCGTCTGTGGGCACGAAACTTTTCACCTCCTTCTCCAATGGGCAGGGTCAGTCACTCAGGTATGGTACAGCAGGGCAGGTCCAGCTGCAGGGGAGTTGCTGAGATGGGTCGTTTGTGGCATGTACCAGGGCTGACAGTGCAGACCGGGAATCAGTGCAAGGCAGGTTCCAGTAGGCTGTGCCTGTGCTGCTTGGGAGTGTGATGTTCAGTGCATGGTGCAGGTAGGCAGGAAGGAGGAAGTGGTGCAGGTAGGCAGGAAGGAGGAAGTAGATTGTGATGTGTGGAGCTAAGATGAGTATGGGAAAGATGAGAAGAAGAAGAGAGTAACAGGAGCCAAAAAACATACACACAAACAAAAAAGAGT
>NW_004444013.1:12106212-12116721 GCF_000243295.1 Trichechus manatus latirostris
AAAAAAAAAAAAACAAGAAATAAGAAATGCCCCCAGGGATGTCCTTGTGCGTCTGCACAGAGTAAGGGAGTAGCTTCCAAGCCAAGTGGTACTGCCTGGCTAGAAGGGGCTTCCAAGCTGAGAAAAGAAAAAGAAAACAAACAAACAAATCAAAACAGAATGAATCAGAGCAAACAAACAAACAAAAAAGCCCCGGGGGTCCCACCAGCGTGGCGGCACAGGCCAGGAAGCAGTTTCACAGTCGAATGGTGTTTTGCAGCCTTTCAGGAAGAAGCAAAGATGGAGCATGGAGCCAGGAATTTAAGAGAAACGAGGGGGAGGTGGTGAGAGGTAAGGAAGAATTCTAAAGAAGTGGAAAAAAGCAACACCAACAGTCAACAAAAGGCACTTAGGTAGCCCAGCCAGTGCAGGCGGGCGGAATCCAAGCGACACTGGGGTGAAGCTTGTGCTTCCTGGCCAAGAGACTGTGGCTGCAGGAAGCAGAAGAGGCTAAGTGGCAGTGAAGAAAGCTGGGGGGTGGGAAAGCCTATATCCCTGGTTACCGGTTGTTCTGTCTCCTGCTGGAAGCTCCATGAAGCTGCTATCTCATACCCCCTGTTCGCTGATCTCTGATAGGTGTCCAAGATGGTGGATAGGTGTTGAAGTAGCTGATAGGGGACCTCTGCATGTATCTCTCCTCGCTCTCTGTTGTTGGTAGTTACTTATTCCATTTGGTGCTTGGCTGAGTTCTTTATCTCTTCATTTGGTGCTTAGGGTTTCAGGATGGATGTGTGACTCTGTTTGACTTAGCTTTTCTGATCTTTGCTTTGAAGGGGCGGTGTGGTGCTTCTGACTATAGTGTCATGTTGCCCAGAAGTCCTGATTATTTTTAAAACAGTTATTTGCTACTGTGGAATCATATTGAGCATTCTAAAAAGATTGCATGATGTGGACAGAATAAAACATTCTAACCACACACGGGTAAGATTGAAACAAGCAGCAGATGAATAAGTGGATAATTTTGGAGGTAGCCATAATTTGACATGAATAGCTCGTTTTAAAAATCAATAGTAAAATTAGGTGTGGATTTATAATTTAAGACTGGTACAGTGAGAGGATCAGTATGATTTTGTGCAGACTGAGGGGAAGAGTGACATATCCTGCATTCAGTTAAATTGCTAGAGTTGGCTACTGATTGAGTTAATTTGATAAAAGCATTTTCTCACCAAGCAACAGAAAAAGGAAACAATAAAGGGTTTAAGACAATAATTATAGGAAACATGATTAAAACGAATACACAAAGGAATACTACAAATATCCAACAACTATGATTACTTTTATAATCACTAGACTAAGTTAAAAAAATTTTAAAGGTTGCGTAAATAGTAGCTTAAATGCAAGATACAGGCCTGGTCTGGGATCTTGGGAAAGCAAGCCATCTACTCAGATGTTGTCTGCTTCTCGTCCTGGGATTGTTTAGATTTTGAGTTCTTTAGCAGGTTGAACTGTCCAAACAGGAGTGGCAGCTTTCTTCCCCTTGGAGAGATGGATTCAAGTTTTTACCTTCTTGTAATTTAGCTGCCCAAGGGTTAGTGAGAATTTTTTAAATTGATGCCTTTTTCAATAGACATAATTACCAGGCAAAATGTAAGTCAATTTGGAATTATTTGACTTCTGAGAATCGTAGGCACTTTTTATTAAGGAGGCATGCTTTTTAGAATATTGGACTAAGGCTTGATAATACTTTAATATACTGGTTTGAATTAAATTAGAGTCAGCTAGAGCTGACCAGTAAGGTAAAGTATTTATCAACACAAGACGAAGAACTTGGACCTAGAGTAAATTCAAGGAAGAGGAAAGTTTAGCAAGCTTGTTTTTGATGATTTTATTTGTTCTTTAAACCAACTGAGATGATTGGGATGGTAAGGACAGTGAAGTCTTTGAAAAATTGGAAAATTTTTACATATACTTTAAATTATTTGCCTATTAAAAATGAGTGCCCTGGTTATTTAAAAGGACTTTTGGGGCTCCCTGTTATTGTTGTTGCCATCAAGTCGATTCAGACTCATAGCGACCCTGTGTACAACAGAACGAAACACTGCCCTGTCCTGCGCCATCCTCACAATCATTGTTATGTTTGAGCCCAGTGTTGCAGCCACTGTGTCAGTCCATTCTGTTAAGGGTCTTCCTCTTTTTTACTGGCCCTCTACTATGCCAAGCAAGATGTCCTTTTCCAGGAATTGGTCCCTCTTGATAACATGTCCAAAGTATGTAAGAAGTCTCACCATCCTTGCTTCTAAGGAACATTCTGGCTGTATTTCTTTTTTTTTTTTTTTTTCCAATTTTTTATTGTACTTTAGAAGGAGGTTTACAGAGCAAACTAGTTTCTCATAAAACAATTAATACACATATTGTTTTGTGACACTGGTTGCCAACCCCATGACATGTCAACACTCTCCCCTTCTTGACCTGGGGTTCCCCATTACCAGCTTTCCTGTCCCCTCCCACCTTTTTGTCCTTGCCCCTGGCTAGCGTGCCCCTTTAGTCTCGTTTTGTTTTATGGGGCTGTCTAATCTTTGGTTGAAGGGTGAACCTCAGAAGTGACTTCATTACTGAGCTGTAAGGGTGTCTGGGGCCCATAATTTTGGGGTTTCTCCAGTATCTGTCAGACCAGTAAGTCTGGTCTTTTTTCTTTTTTTGGTGAGTTAGAATTTTGTTCTACATTTTTCTCCAGCTCTGTCTGGCACCCTCTATTGTGATCCCTGTCAGAGCAGTCCATGGTGGTAGCTGGGCACCATCTAGCTGTGCTGGACTCAGTCTGGTGGAGGCGGTGGTAGTTGTGGTCCATTAGTCATTTAGACTAATCTTTCACTTGTGTCTTTGGTTTTCTTCATTATCACTTGCTCCAGATGGGGTGAGACCAGTGGAGTATCTTAGATGGCCGATCACAAGCTTAAGACCCCAGACGCTACTCACCAAAGTGGAATGTAGAACATTTTCTTTATGTTATGCCAATTGAGCTAGATGTTCCCTGAGACCGTGGTCCCCACTGGCTCTACTTCTTCCAGGACAGATTTATTTGTTCGTTCTTCTGGCAGTCCATGGTATATTCAATATTCTTTACAAAAACTGTAATTCAGAGGCATCAATTCTTCTTCAGTCTTCCTTATTTATTGTCTAGCTTTCGCATGCATATGAGACAAATGAAAATACCACGGCTTGGGTCAGGCTCACCTTAGTCCTCAAAGTGATATCTTTGCTTTTCAACACTTTGAAGAGGTCTTTTGCAGCAGATTTGCCCAATGCAATACCTCATTTGATTTCTTGACTACTGCTGCCATGGGTGTTGATTGGGATCCAAGTAAAATGAAGTCTTTGACAACTTCAGTATTTTCTCCACATATCCTGATGTTGCTTACTGGTCCAGTTGTGAGGATTTTTGTTTTCTTTATGTTGAGGTGTAATCCATACTGAAGGCTGTAGTCTTTGGTTTTCATCAGTAAGTGCTTCAAGTCCTCTTCGCTTTCAGCAAGCAAGGTTGTGTCATCTGCATATCACAGGTTGTTAATGAGTGTTCCAATAATCGTAATGCCCCATTCTTCATATACTGCATCTTCTCGGATTATTTGTTCAGCATACAGATTGAATAAGTATGGTGAAAGGATACAACCCCGACGCACACCTTTCCTGATTTTAAACCACTCATTATCCCCTTATTCTTTTTGAACCGACTGCCTCTTGGTCTGTGTATAGGTTCCGCATGAGCACAATTAAGTGTTCTGGAATTCCCATTCTTCGCAATGTTAACCATAATCTGTTATGACCCACACAGTCAAATGTCTTTGCATAGTCAACAAAACACAAGTAGACATCTTTCTGGTATTCTGTGCTTTCAGTCAAGATCCATCTGACATCAGCATTGATATCCCTCGTTCCACATCTGTCATAGATTGAATTGTGTCCCCCAAAACAATGTGTGTATCAATTTGCCTGGGCTATGATTCCCAGTATTGTGTGGTTGTCCTCCATTTTGTGATTGTAATTTTACGTTAAAGAGGATTAGGGTGGGATTGTAACACTCTTACTAAGATCACATCCCTGATGCAGTGTAAAGAGAGTTTCCCTGGAGTGTGGCCTGCACCACTTTTTATCTTACAAGAGATAAAAGGAAAGGGAAGCAAGCAGAGAGTGGGAACCTCATACCACCAAGAAAGCAGTGCTGGGAACACAGCGCATCCTTTGGACCTGAGGTTCCTGCACTGAAATGCTCCTGGACCAAGGGAAGACTGATGCATCACAAGGACCTTTCTCCAGAGCCGACAGAGCGAGAAAGCCTTCACCTGGAGCTGACACCCTGAATATGGACTTGTAACCTACTAGACTGTGAGAGAATACATTTCTCTTTGTTAAAGCCATCCACTTGTGGTATTTCTGTTAGAGCAGTACTAGATGACTAAGACAACATTCTCTTCTGAATCTGGCTTGAATTTCTGGCAGTTCCCTGTCAATGTATTGCTGCAACCGTTTTTGAATTATCTTCAGCAAAATTTTACTTGTGTGTGATATTAATGATATTGTTCAATAATTCCCCTAGGTGGGGATAATGCTTTTAAGAAGTTTTTAGCCACAAAGGCAGCAGTAGCTTGACGACTGGGGAAAACCTTTTACCTAGTGAGAAAACCTACAATTATCATTCATATAAACTTATGATTATTTGAGAATGGAAGTTAAATGAAACCTGTCATTCAAACATTGGCAGAGGAAATCTCTCAGGTGGAGCTGTAAAGGCTTTGCCTGAACTGAATTGGGAGCAGATAGGATATTGAGAAGCCACTTGTTTAGCGGCATCATGAAACTTCCCCCACTAATTTTTTTTTTAAATTTCTATAATTTTATCTTTTCCTAAATGGGAGCCCTCATGTAGAGATTAAGTTATGAGAATATGCCAATGTTTGAGTAAAACTAATTTGCCATTTGGCCCTGTTTATAATTTTGTATCAGGGTCTTGAAAACAGCCCTCCTTCTTCTAGTTTTTCTACTCATTAATTTGAGCCATTTGCTGATGTTTCCTAAGCGATCTGGAGTTAGTCTGGTAAGGTTATAATTGCTTATAAATAAATTACGATAGTTACCATTATAGTCTTTTATAAGAGTAACAGTCAATTGTGAGGAGGCTTTATTGTCCTTTTTATTAATTTGGTAAATTTTTTAATCTCTTTAAGTTTTACCTGCTTTTTTTTTGGCAGTCAGAACAATGAGAAATTACGTAGTTGGTAGGTTCAAAGAATTTCTTACTTTACCAGTATTTTTCTAATAAGAGAATTACTGTAACTCTTCCTAAATGCAAGGGTAAATATAGATTCTGAATGATAGGAAGACACAAATATTTTGGTGAACAATTTTGCTGTTAGGTCCTTACCAAAATTTAGTGGTAGCATCCAACTTCCTTCCAGCTTTTACGTACTTTTTTAGGGTCTGCTCATTGATAATTTGAATGATTTTGAAGGCAGTGCATAAGTCCTAATCAGACTCCTGTTTGAGTCTTTCAGGCACATAAGGTTTTGGTAAAGATAAAGCTACTAGAGTCTGGGAGGTGGCCTGTTTTGCTGCTACGTTAGCAAGGCTGTTGCCTTGAATCTTCTCATTTTGAGGAGCTCCTTCTGAATTTAAAGCCACTATAGGAGAAGTCCCTGTTAGATCTCCGGAGTCCCTTCATTCTGTCTTTGGTTCTTTATTTTCAAGAAAGGGTTTGTTCCAGTGTTTGAGCTAATTTAAAAGCCAAATTAGTTAGCTTAGAAATGGGAATTGTTTCTCAGTCCAGCCTGTAATGTTTGACTAAGTCAAATATTTTGGGTGCGGTTTATTTAAAAACATAGAATTAAAGGCTCTTTCAGCTCTGGTGTCAATCATTTTTTTTAAAACTACAGTGTTCTATAAACAGTTTGACTAAAAGATCCTTATAATTATAGACAGTTTTCATTTTTTCTCTTGTTCGTAGCTTTGAACTTCTGCCCAATTAATTTTTCTTGGAAAAACCTTAGGGATGGCATCTAAAAGGAGCTAAGCTACTGCTTTTGTTTGATCTAATAATTCAATGCCTGAAGTATCGGGTTTAATCATTAGTGACTTTCTAGAGTGTTTTTCAATATGCTTCTTCAGTCTATTGTTGAGCTTTCCTAGGTCCTACTAACATAATTAATCAATTGAAACAAATCTGATAAACCAGGTTTACAAGTTTTCATATAGGTGCCATATTTATAAGTGCTATAACTGTTCTATCATTGTTAATTATTCCCTCTTTTTTGTCATGATCGCAAAAGGGATTATCATGGTCATGAGCGAGGGTGGCGTCCTTTAAGGATGATTGGGAATTTTTTGACAATTGCAGGGGGCTTTGCTTTTGATGCCTGGTGGCACAGTAGTTAAGAGCTTGACTGATAACTAAAAGGTTGGCAGTTTGAATTCACCAGCCACTCCTTGGAAATCCAATGGGGCAGTTCTACTCTGTCCTATAGGGTCACTACGAGTTGGAATCAACTTAATGGCAATGAGATGCTTTTGACCAGGGTGTAAAAGTGACTGTAGGAGGTTTATCTTTTTCCTCAGGGTATTTAATTTTAAAAAGCATTTCAAAATGAGGTTTTCTCCCTTTCTTAACAGGGCAGTTAGGTTTAGACTCTTAAATAGCCAGTAAAGGAGCAGAGGCCCAAAATTGCCCGAACTCATTGCTATTTCTAAGGTTTCCTTTTTGAAATGGGCATTTCTTGCTTGGCTGGGTTTGCAGCTGCTGCGGCTGTAAGGCCATTAATTTACTTGTCTTAGCACTCGTTTAGTTTTTGTAGTTTGAGCTAGCCAAACCTGTT
The DNA here is from genome assembly GCF_000243295.1 of Trichechus manatus latirostris. NCBI lineage: Eukaryota > Metazoa > Chordata > Mammalia > Sirenia > Trichechidae > Trichechus > Trichechus manatus. Next base: position 12,113,055 of record NW_004444013.1, read on the forward strand.
AGCTTGGCAACAGGAGCAATTTTTCAGTCAAGCTGATGCCTTTTTTACTAAGGCTGAAAGTTTAGCATTAAGGGTGTTTTTAGTTTCTGGCAAGTAAGAAAGTAGAGAGAGGAAGTGGGTGAAGAGAGGAAATAGCCAGCAAAGGAGCAGAGGGAACCTTACCAGGTACCTGAAACCGCAGCTTTCCACTTGACTTTCTGATTTATTCTAGAACCCCTTCTTTCCAATTCACTGCACAGAAAAGTTAATTTTGACATGTCAAATGACCTTCCCATATGGGTAATCTGGTCCTCTACACTATCCTTAGTGGAAGTGTGCCACCAATCAAAGAACAAACAAGTAGCTGGACCATCTCCTTGATGGGCATGACCTGTGATCACTAAGATAGTGAAAGCAATTAAACCTTGCTCCAGATTCTTTGTAAAAGAAAAAAGACGCACTGAAGAACCCATTATGGGCATCTTGGGGAAACACAGCAAGTTCAAATGGCTGGGTCAAGCCACGATTTAAAATGAAAGCATTTGATGAACTTAACAAATAGGTTTGTTGGTGAACCGAGAGTAAAGTAGAAGACCATTAATAAACCTCAGAGAACTTCAACACAAGAGAGCGGAGGTTCAATCCAAGAAGTCTTACCTGAAGTGACCCCTGGGAGCCCAGGGAAATGGATTGAACACTATGGATTCATGCTGGTACTGATGCTCCGGTCAGCAGTTTCTTAGGGTCACAGCAGGTAAGTCACTTTTGGATCCTGATGCTGCCACCAAAAATGTTGACTAGTGAAAAACTCATAGTCTAAATGGAATTAAAATAAAGAGGTTTATTAAAGGTTCAAGACAGTTCAATCCAGGGATCTCCGTGGCCCATGAAAATGGAGCCTCGAAGTCCAAGGCACAACAATTACAAAGACATTTTTGTAGGACTGAAACAAAGAATGAGGGCTTTAATATTCTGATTGGTTTACAGTGACTGAGGTCAATCAAAGGAGGGACAAAGCAAAGTGTGATTTTTAACATTACTGGTTACATTAGTATAACTGGCATTCATTGATTGGCTAAAGAACATAATTGTAAGATACGTGGTCACAGAGGGTGTTTTATAACCCTCACAAAACAATGGTACGACGATGGCATGACGGCTACTGTCAGGAACAGGTTGTTAAACATGACCTCATTCAGAGCATAAGATCAAACACAAAGAATTTTGATAAGGTTTGGTTACAGACCCCTGACACAAAGAAGCATTTTTAAATAGGGTTGATTCCTAAGCAACAAGGTTTTTGAATCAGTGTGAAAGGTTATACTGAGCTTTAGCATTAGTTCAGCCATTTTACTTTTAGGTCAGATGCCTCTTTTGATTTTATATCCATATCAGCACCTTGCTTATTGGGTAATCCCTCACTGGTTGAAGCTGATTCAAGGGGAGGGGATATAGACACCAACTCACAATAAGAGGAATGCCAAAAAATTTCATTTTTTTTAACTGCCTATTATGGATTGAATTATGTTCCCTGAAAAGATATATTGAAGTTCATCCTAACCCCTGGTACCTGTGAATTTGACCTCGTTTGGAAATAGGGTCTTTGAAGATGTTATCAGTCAATGTGAGGTCATACTGAAGTAGGGTGGGTCCTAATTCTATGTGGCTGGACCCTGGTGGCGTAATGGTTAAGACCTACAGCTGCTAACCAAAAGGCTGGCAGTTGGAATCCACCAGGTGCTCCTTTGAAACCACATGGGACAGTTCTACTCTGTCCTATAGGGTCTCTGTGAGTCGGAATTGACTCAATGGCAATGGGTTTGGTTTTCATTTTGGTGGTGTCTTTTTAAAAAAGAGACAGGGAGAGAGAGGAAGGACACCATGTGATGGTGCAGCCGCAAGCCAAGGAACACTTGGGGCCACCAGAAGCTGGGAGAGATGCGGAATAGATTTTCTCTCAGAGCCTCAGAAGGAATCACCACAGCTGACACCCTGATCTCAGACTCCCAGCCTCCTGGGGGTTCGATGAGGACAATGCTGCCGCTGTTTATTGCACTATAAAAAGTACAAGGTGGACAAACCCCACCTTTATCACTTCCTTGTTGCCAGAAACTTCACATAGCACTTCCTCTCTCTCTGACTCTGACTACCCAGAGTTAGATCAAACGTCATCCCTGGCTATCTCGAGCCGGGTCAAAACATCCCCAGCCACCTAAGGCCAGGTCGTCAGGGAGCAGCCATAGGCCCAGGAGTCTGCGTAGCCTCAGGCACTTCAGACTAGCTGATCTCTCTCTAGTCCCCTGGGACTAGGTCACAAGCTAGAAACACTCTATCCTTCTTCATCTACTGCTTTTCTGGCACCCAGCCACCCGGTCTACACAAATGGACTCTGTACTGCCAGCCCCTGCTGGCTCATTGCCCCTGTCGGTTCATCAGTTCTCTAGAAACCCTCACAAAATTCACAGAGACTGTTAACCTATAGAGTTACCCAGTTATTATAACCAGAAAGGATACAATCAAAGAGACTCATCAAGTAAGTTCTGGGAGAAGTCCCAGCACGGCATGGGGCCTCCATTGTCCCCAGGGACCTGCCGCTCCCTCTCCCGCTCATGGACAGTCTCACCAGTCCAAGAGGCCCTAAACAGAGCGGTCAAAGGGCCAGGGTCCCCCAGCCATTGAGACCTCGATGAACATGCAACTTGTGCCTTAATGCATAATTATGATCTATCCAACCAACGAACATGCACGACTGCATTAGGCCCGTCTTCTCCCCATCCCTCTACTTCCTGAAGTTGGTTGGCCAGGTGCGGGGACTGTGTAGCCTTACAGAGCCTGGCTATTTTGGAAAACAAAGGCATCTTGATTGCTCAGTTTATTTTCAGAAATCAAAGTCAAATTGCCAAACCAAGTTCTCGGTCCCACAGTGGGTGTGAGGGTGTGGCGGTGACATGAGAGCAGGGCGCGGTGGGGTGCTGGGAGCTGGGGCAGGGGCGTGTGTGTGTGTGTGAGGGCGGGACCGGGGGGTTGCGTTGGAGTGATGTGGGGGAGGAGTGGGGTGTGGGGACGTGGGCTGGCTGTGCTGGGAGCTGTGCAGGGGCATGCATGGGGGCGGGGCTGGGAGGGGTGGGTTGGAGTGATGTGGGGACTGGGTGGGGTGTGGAGGGGTGGGCCGGCGGTGCGGCGGACTGTACGGGGCGTGAGTGGGGCTGGGGAGGGGTGGCCTGTGCGGGGCAGCGGTTCAGCCCCCGCCCCGCGGTGGGTGGAGCCGTCAGGCCTGAGCAAGAGCCGTCGGCCTAGGGTCTCGCGCGCCCGCGGCCTCCTTGGGGCGGACTTCTCGATCTCCGGCCTCGCCGTCGCGGCTCCGGCTCTGGGCGCGTCCTGCCTGGTGCGATTCCGCGGGGGGCGCCCACAGGCGGCGGAGACGGCGCGGGGCCCGGGCGCGAGGCCACGTCCTGGGTGGGTGAGCCGTGCGCCTCGCCGCGGCCGCGGCCCAGACCGAGGAGCGGCCTGGAGCGCCGAGGTAAGGACAGGCTCTGGTTCCGCATTCTTGGAAGGGGCTGCGCTTGCTCCCGGGGCTCCATTCTCCAGGTGAAGTCACTCAAACTGTGGTCCCTCCGGACAATAGGTTCCTTTTCAGGTCTCTTCTGTCTGGCAGGTCGGGGAAAGAGACTTAAACCCCACCCGTGCG
>NW_004444013.1:12116821-12130273 GCF_000243295.1 Trichechus manatus latirostris
CCATGAGCGCTTAACATGCCACCCTGCCCCAGGGCCGCAAATACAAACCCGTAAGGGGCTCGGGAACCGAATCTATTGGCTGCAGTTTGAATTCTGGAGTTTCTTGGTGCTTTTTTAGATCTTGGGGATGATTCTGCAGAATCGAGCCGCGTGGCCCTTCTGTGCGATTTACAGTCCAGCACCATCCAGCAGAAGTGCCCGCTCGGGTCCAGGTGTTCTGTATCGTCCAGATAGCTGTTGAGCGCTTGTAAGGTGGCTGCCTGCCTGTGTTCTCAGCAGCCTGGTTTGCGTTTCTATACGATGCAGCTGGAGGTTTTTGGTATCAGTGTGTTCCAAGAGGCAGATGTGGAGTCCGTTAGGAAGGTTCCAGCTCAAGTGAATTTATCCCCTAGACTTTGCTGGAACAAAGCAACTCTTCTGAAGTAAGAAGGAGGGGACCTCAGGAACAGGACTCTCACTGGGAAGACCACATACTCCCCAGGTCGGAGACCTGTCAGCTCCACAGAAGAGGCAGAAGAGATTCAGAAAAGGAGCCTGTTGAGTAACTTCACCACTACAGACTGTAAGTCAGTTTGCAGAAGATGGCAGGGAACTAAGGCTGAGAGTGGTAGAAAGGGCTTCATTGGCATGAGAATTGTTACTTCAGTGGCATGATTCTGAGGGGATTCCACAGTTAGGAAACTTTTATCTCCACCACACCCCAGAAAGCTCTCCTTTCCTGTCTTCATTCTCTGCTATTTATTTCCAGATATTGAGCAGCATTCTACCCATGCCCATCATCAGGTCCCTCATCAGGAAATGTGCTGATGTCTTTCCTGATCTTACAAAGTCAAGAGGAGTAGAGGGAGGATTTGTCATCGTTATCAACTTTTGTCTAATTCTGAAGGAAGGGAAAAAAAGGGCCTGAAAGGAAAAAATGTCTCGGATCAATAAGTCAAGAGTAGAAGCCAGAGCTCCTGACTCCTGGGCTGGTAGAGTCTACACAATCCAAATGAAACAAGTTTCCTATTAAAGTATCTTTTCTAGAATTGCAGTCAAATTAGAAGAAGCCATTTTTAACAGATCTGTGTTTAAAGCACCTATCCCTTTTCTCAAAGCTTTATGTGGATTCTCTGACTTAAGGGGCCAATGTTATTGGTAGTAAAATAGATACACAAAACAGCTTTAAGTTGATCTACCCACAACTTCAGTTTTAATGACGGCACAGTGTTTCATCACTTGAGGTGCTGTAATTTGTATAATCAATTCTGTTTAAAATTTCCTGTGCTAGTACTTGGATCCACAATCAGCGCCCATGGAAGCAGCTGTCAGGGAATCAAATGATGTACTGCATTGGGCAAGTCTGCAGCAAATGACTTCTTTAAAGTGTTAAAACGCAAAGATGTCACTTTGAGGACTAAGGTACACCTGACCCAAGCCATAGTATTTTCAACTGCCTCATATATATGCAAATGCGGGACAATGAATAAGGAAGGTCAGAGAATTGATGTATTTGAGTTATGCTGTTGGTGAAGAATGTTGAATATACCATGGCCTGCCAGAATGAACAAATTTGTCTTGGAAGAAGTACAGCCAGAATGCTCCTTAGAAGCGAGGAAGGTGAGATTTCATCTCACGTACTTTGGACGTGTTATCAGGAGGAACCAGACCCTGGAGAAGGACATCATGCTTGGTGAAGTAGAAGGTCAGCAAAAAAAGAGGAAGACCCTCAATGAGATGAATTGACTTAGTGGCTGCAACAGTGGGCTCAAATATACTAATGATTGTGAGAATGGCACAGGACCAGACAGCATTTCATTCTGCTGTACATGGGGTCACTATAAGTCAGAACCAACTCGACAGCACCTAACAGCAACAGCAGTAAGGGGGATAGACCAGTTGCCATGGAGTTGACCTTGACTTATGGTGCTCCCATGTGTGTCAGGGTAGAACTGTGCTCCATAGGGTTTTCAGTGGCTGATTTTTCAAAAGTGGATCACCAGGCCTTTCTTCCAAGATGCCTCTGGTTGAACTTGAACCTCTAACATTTTGGTTAGTAGCTGAGTGTGTTAAATGTTTTCAACATCCAGGGACTCTCAAGAAGGAGATATCAATTGCAGGTTTAAAGATGAAAACACATCGGAGTTACTAATGGACCTGTGGATGTTTCCTTTCTCTTCTCCAGGACAATAAGTTACCCAGCTGCTGGGTGGAAGTTTTTAGGCAGGAGAATCAAGGAGCTGCAAGGCCGGCCAGATTTCTTAGGATTCTGTTCCTTTCCCCTTCTCTCTCAGGTAGCCCTTCACAGGTTCCGTCACTCTTCCAAGCACAGACGGAAATGAACAAATCCTAGGTGGCCTATTTCTTTCCTTTATTTACCCTGTTTGTTTTCCAGTGGATTTTATGGCTTTCGTAAGTGTTCATATATTAAGATGGAAAAGTAGAAGTGGATAAAAAGCCACTTGAAAGAACTGAAGACTAAATGACTGGCAGCCTGCCAGCAGAGGAGGCCAAGAGAGCTGAGAGGGTTATGTCATCCTACAGCATCATCAAAGTTGAGCTACAGATATTTGTCTTTGGTCTTCCTAATCTACACCTGATTTTCATCCACCACAAAAAGAAACCCACCAGTTACTCCTCGGAGACAAAGATACTTTGCTATTGGAGTCTAAAAAAAAAGTCTTTGAAGGTCTTTATGTTACAAAAAAAACAAAAACAAACCAGTTGCCATTTAGCTGATTCTGACCCATGGTGACACCATGTGTTACAGAGTACAACTGCTGCGTAGAGTTTTCTTGGCTGTAATCTTTTTTTTCTTTTAATAATATTTTATTGTATTTTTGGCAAAAGTGTACACAGCATTCAACAATTTCTACCCATATTGTTCAGTGACATTGGTTACATTCTTTTTTTTCCTATTATTGCACAGGGTTTATTTGTTTTTACAAAAGTAGAATAACTATAACAACACTAATCTACTGTGGCTGGACGTGGTCAGTGTCCCATCCATATTTCCTGGGATCTCTTTGTCATTTTTTCTTTTTTTAATTTTATTTTGATCAGAATATATACAGCAAAGCATAAGCCAATTCAACCGTTTCTACATGTACAATTCAGTAACACTGATTACATTCTTTGGGTTATGTAACCACTCTTACCCTCCTTTTCTGAGTTGTTCCTCCTGCATAAATATAAACTCACTGCCCCCTAAGGTTCCTAGGTAATCTTTCAAATTGCTGTTGTCAGTTTGATCTCATATAGATAGTTCTTAAAAGAGCATAATGCTCAAGGCAGACATTTTTACTAGTTAAGCTAAACTGTAGTTTTGAGAAGACATTAGGGGATGGTTTTGGTTTAAGGTTGAAGATTATCTCAGGACAATAGTTTCTGGGCTTCATCCAGCCCCCATGGCTCCAGAAAGTCTGGAGTCCATGAGAATTTGAAATTGTGTTCTTGCATTTCCCCCCTTTAGATGAGGATTCTTCTATAGAGTCTATGATCAAAATGTTCAGTAATGGTAGCCAGGCACCATCCAGTTCTTCTGGTCTCATGTCAGAGGAGGCAGTTATTTGCGGAGGCAATTAGCTACACATTCCATATTGTATTCCTGACTCTCCTTCTTCCTCTGTTGCTCCAGGTTAATGGAGACCAATTGTGCCTTGAATGTCAGCTTGCAAGCTTTTAAGACCCCAGGCACTACACGTGAAACTAGGAGGTAGAACAGAAGCGTAAACACATTATTAGGCCAATTAACTAGGATGTCCCATGAATCCATGACCCTAAGCCTCCAAACCGAGGAACCAAATCCTATGAGGTGTTCAGTTGTTCATAAGTAGCCTCAGCAGCTACTCTTTTTTTTGTCATTGTATGTCACACAACTTCTGCCAATTCAACTTTTTACTTATTAACAGCAATTACAGTAATCAGCTCTGCAACCATACCCTTAATCTGAGTGATTTTTCCATCACCGTTAGCCCCTCTTCCCCCCTCCCTCCTACTCTTGGTAATCACTAATAAACTTTGGTCTGTATACATTTTCCTTTTTTTTATATGAGCGAGGTCATACAATAGCTGTCCTTTTATGATTGGCTTATTTCACTCAGCGTAATGTCTTCCAGCTCCATCCATATTATAGCATGTATCAAGACTTTGTTTCTTCTACTTGTTGAGTAGTATTTCATTGTATGTATGTATCATATTTTGTTTATCCATTCATCTGTTGATGGGCATTAGGTTGCTTCCACCTTTTGGCTATTGTGAATAGTGCTACAATGAACAGAGGTTTGAGTCTGATTTCAAGTTTTTTTGGGTATATATGTAGGAGTGGAATTGCTGGGTCATATGGTAGTTCTATTTTTAGTTTTCTGAGGAATCACCACATTTTCCACAAGGGTTGTACCATTTTGCATTCCCACTGGCAATGGATAAGGGTTCCAATTTCCCCACATCCTCACCAACATTTATTATTTTCTGTTTGTTTTTTAAAAAAAAATCTTAGCCATCCAGTGGGAATGAAATGGAATCTCATTGTGGTTTGATTTGCATCTCTCTGTTGGCTAATGACATTGAGCATCTATTTTCATTTGTTTGGTGGCCTTTTGAAAATCCTCTTTGGTGAAATGTCTATTCAAGTCCATTGCCCATTTTTGATGGGGTTATTTGTCTTTTTGTTGTTAAATTGTCAAAAGTTTTATATATATTTTGGTTATTAGAGTCTTACTGGATATGTGGTTTCCAAAGATATTCTCCCAGTAGTAGGTGTCTTGTTTTTTCACTTTTTTGGCAAAGTCTTGTTGTGCAGTGAATTACTTAATATGGCCTTTCTAACCATAGTCTTTGTAACTCCCACCAAATGACTAGGTGGGCCTATGCAGATGAGATGCTTGTGGCCCATCCAAGGGATTGGATAGCTTGCTAATAATATAAATAAGGTGCATGGTACCTTGTGGGGCAGAACCATGCAAATATGGCGTATGGAACTTTAATGAGGGATTGGTCAGGTTTGCCATCCTGCTATGCTTAAAGGCTGACAGGGAGAGAGAAAGAGAGAAGCTGTAACATGGAAGACACTGAGAGACAGCGATGCAGCAGTAGCAAGAGCGATAGTGGCACGAGATGGCATGAACCAGGAGATTGATGTGAGATGGCTGTGGTGGGGCTCGCTGACCCATGGAGCTAAGAGTTTTAATATTTACCCAAGAAGGCCTCCATCAGGGCCCGGCAGCAGGAAGGCCCCAACAGGTTCTGGTGGCAGAGGGCTAGAAGAAGCTGCCCTGATTGAAGAACTGCATCCTGAGTCATTCCTGTCACTTCTAAGTTGATCCTGATCCCGAGTTGTACCCTGTTACTTCCCTAATAAACCACCTAACTGTATGTTCATGAGTTCTGTGAGACGTTGCAGTGAATTACCAAATCCAAAGATGGGAGGGAAAGTACTGAGAGGAGGGGGAGTAGTTGATGTTAGAGATGATGGAGTGGTACAACAGTTTGGAAAAGTTGGACATTTGGGACATCTTTAACCTCCGACTCATAGGAACCACCTTTGTGCTGATCCTTAAAAAAGAAATTATTCATTTAAATCTTTTGATGAACAAAAGGTTTGAATTTTTACAAGGCCCTATTTATTTGTCTTTTGCTGTTTGTGCTTTTGTTATTATATTTGATAAACCATTGTTACAAGCTAGGCCTGACAGCATTGCCCCTGCATTTTCTTCTAAGAATTTTATGATTTTTGCACATTTAGGTCCTTAATCCATTTTGAATTTGTTTTTTGTATATGGTTTGAGGCATGGATCCTGTTTCATTTTTGTGCATGTGAAAATCCAGTTTTTCCAGCACCATTTATTGAAGAGACTCTTCTTTTGCCATTGAATGGACTTAGCACCCTTGTCAAAAATCAGTTGACCATACATGTGTGGGTTTATTTCTGAACTCTCAATTCTATTCCATTGGTCTGTGTGTCTATTGTGATACCGGTTCCAGGCTGTTTTGATTACTGTAGCTATATAATATATTTTAAAATAAGGAAGTGTCATTTTCTAGTTTTATTGCATTGACTAGAACTTCCAGTACAATGTTGAATAGAAGTAGTGAGAGAGGACATCTTTGCTTTGTTTTTTATCCTGGGAAAAAGCATTAAGTCTTTCACCATTTCTATGATGACAGCTGTAGATTTTTCGTAGGTGCCCTTTATTAGGTTGAAAAAGTTCCCTTTTATTCTTTGTTGGAAGTCTTTTTTTTAAACAGGAATCAATGTTGAGTTTTGTCAAATTCTTTTTCTTCATCTATTGAGATAATCGGAAACCCTGGTGGCATAGTGGTTAAGAGCTATTGCTGCTAACCAAAACGTTGGCAGTTCGAATCCACCAGGCACTCCTTGGAAACCATATGGGGAAGTTCTACTCTGTCCTGTAGGGTCGCTATGAGTCTGAATCACTCAACAGCAACAGTTTTTTTTTTAATTGAGATAATCATATGATTTTCAATTTGTTAATATGGTACATTACGTTTGGTTTTTAAATATTAAATTAACCTTACATTCTAGGGGTAACCTCTACATGCTCATGATGTATTATCATTTTTATATATTGTTGGATTTGATTTGCTAAAATTTTGTTAAAGAATTTTTGCATCTATGGTCTTGAGGAATATTGGTCTTAGTTTTCTGTTCTTGTCATGTCTATGGCTGGTTTTGGTATAAAGTAATGCTGGCTTCATTGAATGAGTAGAGTAGTGTTCCCTCCTCTTTTAGTTGGAAGATTTTATGTAGAATTAATTACCTATTATTTTTCCCTTAAATATTTGATAGACTTCCTCTATGAAACCATCTGGGTGTGGAGCTTTGTTTGTGGAAGTTATTAACTACAAATTAAATTTCTTTAATAGATATAAGGCTGTTCAGATTGTCTTTCTTCTTTAATGATCTTTGATAGTTTGTGTCTTTCAAGAACATTATTTTATCTACAGTCTTCACTTTGCATAGTTGTTCATAATTTCTTACTATCCTTATATCTGGAGAATTTCTAGTGCTGTCACCTCTCATTCCTGATACTAGTAGTTTTTGTCCCCTTTGTCTTTCTCTTTTTTTTTTTTTTTTTTTTGTTTTTTAATCAGTCTAACTATATGTCTTAGGCTGGGTTCTCTAGAAAAGCAAACCCAGTAAAGCATATAAATATATACAGAAACAGATTTATATCAAGGAAATGGCTCACACGATTGTAGGGGCTGGAATGTCCCAAGTCCGTGGATCAGGATAGAGGCTTCTCCTGATTCATGTAGCCACAGGGGCTGGTGAACCCAAGATCAGCAGGTCAGAGAGCAGGGCTCTTGTTCACAGGCTGTGAAGATTAATGAATCCCAAGGTCATCAGATAGGCTGCTAGCTCAAGTACCAAGAACTGGAGGTCAGATGAACAGGAGGCAGCTGCAAGATCCAAAGACATTAAGCCTATCATTTTATGGATTGACAGGATATTTTTTATTACCTATTGAAGAAATAAATAAACTGGCACTGCTCAAAACTTTATTTCTGGGGTGGTGATCAAGTATATTGGAGACCACTAAACTATAGAGATAAGTCTGCTATTACTCCATAATCTATTCAGAACCTTTGTGGCTCTGTATCTTCTCACCATACTAAGCCCTATTCTCTGTCATACTGCTATGTAATTTTCATGCCTCTTTAGCTTTGCCAAATTTTGATTGTGCCACATTAATGAAGATAAACAATTCATTGAAGCCCAAACTAATAATATAAAATAGAACCATATTTTCTACCATCATTTAACACTGATTTCACTTCTACATGATTCTAGCATAGCTCTTGTAACACCTCATTGCAGAATAAATGTTTATATGTTTCCTTGCTAAATTTTAAGGTCCTTAAGGATGGACAAAATGATTTATTTTGCTTAATATTCCTGGCAAGCTAGAACAATTTCCAGCACTACACTGGGTATTTCTATCACGGTTTTTCTTTCTACCACAAAGTAAAACACAACGCAAGGTATATAATAGGCAACCTTCATAGTATTTTATTGTAAACTTTCAAACATGTTAAGATTTAGTTCCCACATTTCTCTTTCATGTTACCCAATACTGATAATTTTGAACAAAAATTAGCTATTCCAAGGATCCATGTCATTCAAGGATGTGACTGTGAACTTCACCCAGGAAGAGTGGCTACAGCTGACCTATATATATAGGACCCTCAACAGGGATGTGATGCTAGAGAACTACAGCCACCTAGTCTCCGTGGGTGAGGAGTTTCTCCTGTGTGATGCCTACTAGCATGTATTACTTTCCGTCATTCATAGCTACCAAAATTATGGACCTTTTGTGGAGTTTAATGATATTTACATGTGTATTTCAAAGTCAAAGATGATTATTCCTTTTTTGGTACAGAATGTTTGTGGTCTCACCTTCCTAATAAAAAGTTCAAATGGCCCTTTTGTACTGTGACTCCTGATGCTTCACTTTCCTTGTCCTTCAGGAACCCAGATGGCCAAGCAAGCTATCAGAAGTTTTATAGCATATCTCATTCACAGGGTATTGCATTACCAAAGCAGAGGTGATCTTCAAGTTGGAGCAAGGGAAAGCTAAGCCAGAATCATTGAGGTGAGTTAGTCATTACCAAACAAGAAGAACCAGTGGAAATTAGATCCCAGATGGGTTAGTTCAGGGTTTAGAGCCTTTGGAATGTGTTTCAATAGCTTCTCTTCAGGGCTTCCAGACCTGTGGAATTAACTCTGAACTGTGAGCCAGAATAACTCATAACTTGTGATACAATAATTTATTTATGTAGGAAATTTGTTAACATTTGTACAGTATACTTAATTTTTCTCATTTCTGGAAGTCTGGGAACTTGAAGACCTCATAGAGAGAAGCTAGGAAAACCAAGAGAAACATTTGTGGCAAGTTTTATTCACCACCAACAGAACAGTGACCAAGAAGAGACATAATGTTTTAGGAAAACCATTTAATCTGGGTACGAACTCTGTTTCTTTGAGAAAAATGCCCTGTAAATATGACTCATGGAATGAGTTTAAAATATGTTTCAGAATCAAATGTTAGTGATAAAAATTAACCAGGTAAGAACCCTGATGAAATTCATGCTTGTAATAAATTGTTTCTTGATAATATGCAAGAAAACATTCATACTGGAAAGAAATCTGATGAATGTTACCAAGATGGAAAATCCCAAAATCATAATAAGGACTTTATTGAACAATGGAAGATTCAAATTTGGGATGACCTTTTGAATATAATGAATGTGAGACAGCTTTCCTTAAGAAGGCAGCCAGTATTACACATGAGAGGGCTTACATAAGAGAGAAACCCTGTGATTATAAGGAATGTGGAGCAAATATCAATGATAAGTTAGCATTAGAAGTCCATCAGAAAACTCAAATGAGAATCACTCTGAAGTTAATGAAAGTGAGAAGTCAATTCTGTTTAAACATCAGAAGAATGACATGGGGGAGAAAATTCATGAATTTAATAAAAGTGTGGATAATTTTAGGAAGAAATCTCAGTCACATCTCAATCTCATAAACTGACAAAGGAGAGAAAAACGTTTAGTGTAGTCATTGTAAGAAATCTTGCCAGCAGTCACATCACTCAGCATCAGAGAATACACACAAGAGAAATCCACTGAAAGTAATACATGCAGGAAAACCTTCCAGAAATCACAACCTACTATCAGAGAACTAACACAGAAAAGAAATCCTTTGAAACCAACTCTCATTGATCATCAGATATTGCAGTCTGAAAAGAATCTTTATGTAAGTAATGAATTTGGAAAATCCTGTGAAAAATCAAGCTTCAATTATCATTAGAGAATTCACAGTGGGGAGATGTCCTATGAATGTAACAAATGTGGAAAATCCTATTATAAGTGAGTACTAACTACACATCCGGTAACTCATACAGGGAAAAAACCCTATGACTATAATGAATATGAGGAGTCCTATAAGAAATCAACCTTAATTAAACATCAAAGACCTCCCATAGGTGACAGACCCTATAAATGTAATGAACGTGGAACATCTTATTCTGTTAAGTCATCTCTTCGTCAACATCAGATAATATATACAGGGGAGAAATAGTATAAAGAATGTGGCAAAACCTGCTTCTGTAAGTCACATCTCATCAGAGGACACCCTGTGGAGAAACCTCACGAATGTAATAAATGTGGGAAATCGTGCTATAAATTAGCATTAACCATTCACCAGAGAATTCACACAGGAAGGAAACCCCATGAATGTAGTGAATGTGAAAAAACCTTTCGCTGTAAATCACACCTAACTGTACATCAAAAGAACTCAGGGAAGAAACCCTATAAATGTAATGTGGGGAATCCTACTATAAATTAGCCTTAACCATACACCAGAGAATTCACACAGGAAAGAAAATGAATGTAGTGAGTTGTGAGGAAACCTTTCACCGTAAATCATACCTAACTGTATATCAAAGAATTCACACAGGATAGAAGCCGTATAAATGTAATGAATGTGGAAAGTCCTCTGTAAAGCCATTCCTTCTTCATCACGAGAATACATGAAAGGGAGGGACAATGCGAATGTAAAGAATGTGGCAAAACCTTCAGGAACTCATACCTGATTGAACATCACAGAAAACACACTGGGGAGAAACTTCACAAATGTGATGTGTAGGAAATCTTTCTGCTTTATGTAAGCCTTAACCATATAATACAGAGGAGAGCCCTTATTTATGTAATGAATATGGAAAGTTGTTCTATTCAAAATCAGTCCTAATTACACATCAGAGAACTCACACTGGGAGAGAAACATTATAAATGTAATGAAAGTGGGAAGTCCTATGTGAAGTCAAGCCTTAACATTCTTCAGAGAACTCACACAGGGAAAAAACTTCCTTAACCTTCACCAGAGAACTCACACAGGGGAGAAGCTTTATGAACGTATTGAATGGGGATGTCCTTCTGCTATAAGTCAGCTTTATCTGTACACCAGAGAATCCACACAGGAAAGAAATCCTGTGTATGTATGAATATGGAAAAGCTTTTCTTCTGAAGTCAAGACTCCTCATCAGAAGCACATTCAGAAGAGAAACCCTATGAATGTAATGAATGTAAGAAATCCTTTTGCCATAAGTTATACCTAATGGTACATCCAAAAAGTCACACAGGAGACAATCCCTATAAATATAACAAATGTGGAAAATCCTACTATGAAGTCAACCCTTTGTCAGCACCAGAGAATACATACAGGGGAGAAAAAATATGGTGTAAAGAATGTGGCAAAACCTTCCAGAAGTCAAACCTCATTGAACATCAAAGGAAACACCCTGGGGAGAAATCTCACGAATGTGATAAATGTGGGAAATCCTTCTGCTGTAAGTCAGCCTTAACCATACATCAGAGAACTCACACAGAATAAAAACCTTATAATTAATGTGGGAAATCTGTCTAAGATAGCACACCTCACTACACCAGTGAACTCAGGGAAGAACTCCTTCGAATGTAAGGAATGTGAGAAAACTTTTTATGTGAAGTCAGACCTCAGTAATCACAGAATTCGCACAGGGGAGAAGCTATATGAATGTAATGAATGTGGGAAAATCTTCTGTATGAAGTCAACTCTCACTGTACATCAGAGAATTCATGGGAGAAACCGTATGACTAACAAATGTGGCAAAACTTTCTGAAAAAAATAAACCATCACTAAACAACAGATAATTCACATAAGAGAAACCCTAAGTTGTAACAAGTGTGGAAAAGCCTATGTGAAGTCAAATTTTGTCACACCACAGAGAATTCACAAGAGAAAACTTATGAACGTAATAACGTGGGAAACTCCTATTTAAGCGCAGTCTTAACATGTCATCAGAAACACACAGGTGTTTTCAGGTAGGTGTTTCAGGATTTTATGAATGAAATGAATATGTGAAAACTTTGTTAAATCATACCATATTAAATATCAGAGAATTCTCTTGTTACTACAAAGCAGCCTTTCACAGCCCATTTGTTCACTTTGTTCCCAAGTGCAACCCCTGGGTATCCCTATGCGGCACGTGGTGTCTTCCTCCCCTGAGCTGTATCTGTGATTAATAAACTGCAGTTCATCTCTTCTGTATTGTCGGGTGTCATGTGTCCTGCCAGCCCCATAACCCTAGGGTTGGAATCTCTCCCTTACCAATGGATTAAAGGAGAGGTGAATAAAACACTCCCCATAGCTTAGTAGCTTTTATGACAAGTTTTCCGTACTAAATACAACTGGTGTTCCTTTGTCTCTTGTAGGATTTTTGAAAAGTGTTTCAGAATTCAATAACGCCTCTATTGTTGTGTTGTCTTGTGTCGTTGATTGTGACTTATGGTGACCCATGTGTTACAGAGTAGAACTGCTCTGTAGGGTCTTCTTGGCTGGAATCTTTTCTAAAAAAGATCACCAGTCCTTTTCTTCTGCAGTGCCACTGGGTGGGTTTGATGCACCAACCTTTTGGTTATCAGCTGAGAGCAAATTATTTGCACCACCCAGGAACCTTGTTTCTTTGTATGTTAATATCACAATATACATTATTAGTGACCATATTTGACAAGTTTCACATACTGTTAAGTGAGAAAAGTGAAGTGCAGAAAATGGTATGTAACATGTTATCTTTTATGCAAAAATTGAGTGAAAATAAGGATGTATGCCCATAATTGCTCATTTTTGCAGAGAAACACTAAAAGAATAAACTGCAAAATAATAAAAATGAATACCTATGGAGGCAGGAGCAAACAGGCTGGTGGCAACAGAGAAGGAAGAGTTCTTTAGTACACCTTTTTCTGATGTTTTTACTTTTGGACAAATGTAAATTATTTACATATTCAAAAAGGAAAAGGAAAAAAGCAAACCGTGAAATTGAAAAAGAAACAAGTCAACTTTAATAAAATGGTAACTTAACCACAGAGAAAATAATTCTTTCAAGAAACTTCTGAACACAGTACTCTGTGCATTCTTAGTGGGATGCGTTTCAAGGCCTGAAAAGAACTGTAAGAAATGATAAAATCACTCAGTTTTCTTGTTATTAATATTGGTGTTATTTTTAATCTTTTGTAGGATAATGCAAATAAAAATTATTAAAAGTTACTAGGAACCAAATTTTCAGTCTGAGAGAAGAGATACAATGATGAAATCAAAGAATTCCTGTAAAACTTTCCACAATGATAAATGTGAATTAAAAATATCACTCATAGGGGACAGTGAGTTGAAGATAATGGTGATCGAATAATTTGGAAAAGGATAGTGAGAATAGCAGCACAACTGGAAGAATGTAATCAATGTCACTGAATTGTAGAAATTTTTGAAATGGTGTATCTTTGGCTATGTATATTTTCACCAAAAAAAAGTTCCTCAAGCTCAAGAAGGGAGAGTGTTGACATGTCGTGGGGTTGTTAACCAATGTCATAAAACAATATGTGTACTGACTGTTCAATGAGAAACTATTTGTTCTG
>NW_004444013.1:12130373-12162262 GCF_000243295.1 Trichechus manatus latirostris
GTGGGGTTGTTAACCAATGTCATAAAACAATATGTGTACTGACTGTTCAATGAGAAACTATTTGTTCTGTAAACCTTCATCTAAAGTACAATAAAAAATTTTAAAAATCACTCATTATTTTGATAAAATATGTATTTCTTAGCTCTGTCCACTGAAATAGTCTAGAAATAATGGTGCCCCATTATTGATGAGCAAATTCAGTCCCCTATGTTGCCCACTATAAGGAACAGGGCTTTTTGGAGAAATGGCTGATCCTAGGTCTGAGTGCTGAAGTGTACAAGGTGAGCCTGGGAAATCTAACGTGAGAAAGCAAGGAAGTACTCAAAGATTAATGGGGATGTGTCAAAGGACACAGAAGCTAGCTTAAAGGGGCTCCCTCTGGCCAAATTTCAGGTAATATGGGGATCAAAAAGGACTGTAACTGACTATAACACTTTGAATTAAGTAAAAATCTAAGTCTACAATGATACAAAAAAAAAAAAAAGAGGAAGAAGCTAAAATCCATTTGCCACCATTGGAGGCAACTGTTACACCAATTCTTTAATCTGTGCATAGAGGGAAAGAATTTGATTTTCAGCCTGTCCTTTTAGTAGGAACTGTTGTTCATCTCCAGTTGTGGGAAAGGCACTTGTCAGAATAATGTCAGCTAATAAATGTAGAAGGAATGTTAGAATTTGAAAAGTCGTTAATTTGAAACCCCTTTGAGTCGGAATTGACTCAACGGCAATGGGATGTTTTTTTAGTGTAAGCAGAGTTTCTGGGTAGTACAAATGGTTAATGCACTTGGCTGCTAACTGAAAGGTTGGTAGTTCAAGTCCACTCACAGGCACCTCAGAAGCAAGTCCTGAGATTGAAAACCCTATGCAGCGCAGTTCTACTCTCACACCTATGGGGTCGCCATGAGTCGGAATCAACTTGATGGCAACTAGTTAGTGTAGCTAGGCAAAGATCAAAGGACGCTAAAAGCATTAGATGAAAGAGAAACAGGATATTTGTGTAGTGCTGTAGTGTCACTTAAAGATAACTTGCTTATTGAAACTAGAAAAAATGTGCCTTTACAATGGAAGGATTGCCCCAGTTTTAATCAAGTGATGCCTCTTTAGATGAAATATGAGGTACTAAATGAATAATTTATAAGGATCAGCACGAAGCTGGCACCTATGAGGCAGAGATTAAAAATGTCCCAAATGTCTAACTTTTCCAAGCTGCTATACCACTCCATCATCTCTAACATCACCTACTCCCTCTCGCTTCAGTACTCCCTCTCCTGTCTTTGGGTTCCCTAATTCACTGCAACACCCCACAGAACTCATGAATGATATACAGAAAATGGCTCACACATTTGTGGAGACTGGCAAGTCCCAAAATCATGGGTCAGGCATAACCTTCTTCCTGGCCCTCAGACTCTGCCCAATGGCACTCAGCTTTCTTGCTCCATGGGCCAAGAAGCCCACTGCACCGTCTCCTCCAGGTCTCTCCTTTGGTGGTTGTCATGGATTGAATTATGTCCCCCCAAAAATGTGTGTATCAATTTGGCTGGGCCATGATTCCTGGTATTGTGTGATTTTCCTATATGTTGTAAATCCTGCCTCTATGATGTTAATGAGGGAGGATGGGTGGCAGTTGTGTTAGTAAGGCAAGACTCAATCTATAAGATTGTATTGTGTCCTGAGGCAATCTTTTCAGATATAAAAGAAGTAAGCAGAGACAGGGGGACCTCACACAACCAAGAAAGCAGTGCCGGGAGCAGAGAGTGTCCTTTGGACCCAGGGTGCCCACGCGGAGAAACTCCTAGTCCGGAGGAATATTGATGAGAAGGCCGACAGAGAAAGCCTTCTCCTGGAGCTGACACACTGAATTTGGACTTTTAGACTACTTTACTGTTAGGAAATCAACTTCTCTTTGTTAAAACCAACCAACAGGTTATAGCAGCACTAGATGACTACGACAGTGGTGGTGGGCTTTCCTCTCTTTTCTGGAATTGGCTCTCTTTTAAGACAAAACCAATCCTCTTGGTGGGTCACAATTATTTACATAGCCCCACCCAATCACCTGGTTGGAAGTCACAAGACCATGGCTAGAAAGGCCACACACAAACTAATCGCGCTGCAAGTACTTACATTGCCCTCTGAAGTATTCTTGCCAGAATATTTAACATGAATGTAATCAAGCTTTAGACTTGACTTTTAATTTACAGGAAATATAGGAGATAGAGGAACAAGTTCAGTGACACTATGAGGAAACGTAAATCCAGAATGTGGGGCATTCTACAAGACAGCTGACCTAGACTCTTTTGAAGTTCAAAAAGTTTGTACCTATTGGGATTCAAGGTGCCAGGCCATGTTCATTTCCCAAGGACTCCTCTGAGCCTGGCTGTTGGACTGCATGCTTGCCTTGCCTTGAACCTGGCCTTCAGTTCCCTGATGGTTCCCATACTCCCGTTTTCAGGCTGAGAGCCAGCTCAGCAGGTGGAAGAGATGGCACTGTGCCCCCTGGGCTCCCACTACCGCCTTAGCCTCCCCATCACAATCATAATAGCCACAGTCCTGGCTTCAGGAGCAGTGTCCTGGCCTATGTGAGCCAGGGAATAGGGGGTGTCAATCTAGGTCCCCATTTACATTCTGTTTTCCAGAGAGAAACTGCTGACTCCACTCTCTGTATTTCCAGTGAACCTGCCATTGTCCCTTGGTGACTGCAGTTTGAAGACTCCTAGCCCCCTCCCTCAGATCTGGGGACTTCTCCCCACCTATTATGGATTGAATTGTGTCCCCCCAAAAATACATGTTGTGAATCCTAACCCCTATACCTGTGGTTATCCCATTTGTGAATGTGTTTTTTGTTACGATAATTATACAGCATTAGTGTAAGGTGTGCCTTAAGTCAATCTCTTGAGATATAAAAGCACACACTAGGCATAGAGAAGCAAGCAGAAATGAAGATCACCAAGGAACCAAGAAACAGAAGCTAAGAGACAAGGACCTTCCCCCAGAGCCAACAGAGAGAAAAAGCCTTCCCCTAGAGCTGGTGCCCTGAATTTGGATTTCAAGTCTCCTAAACTGTGAGAAAATAAATTTGTTAAAGCCAGCCACTAGTGGTATTTCTGTTATAGCAGCACTGGATAACTAAGACACTACCTCTTCCCTCAGAGCCTGGAGCCAGACTCCAGGACCTCCCTGGTATGACGTAGGATCCCCGGATCCAGAGAAAGGGGCATGAAGACAGACTTGGGGAATGTCAGCCCCTCTTTCTGGGCCTCAGTGATTCCTTATTGTTTCTGGATCTGGTGTCATATATCCCACCCAAGAATTATAATAATTATTAAAATATTCATATATATATATTAAACACTTTGTTTAGATTATGCTACCACTTCTCACTAGGGAACCAGGGGTCCTTGGGAAAATGACTAATTCCAAGTTTGGGGCAGGGAATATATAAGATGAGTCTGGGACATTATTTTGTTCCAGAAAGCAAGATAGCAATCAAGTATCGCTTGGGTTATGTGAATTCAGGGACAAATGAAGGGACTCTCTTGGCAAAAGATAGAACAATTTGAGCATCAGAAGAATAACACAGCTGAGTAAAACAGTGACTATATAAAGACATATGGGTGTATAATGTTTCTCAAAAAAGAGGAGAAAAGCATTAGTTATTATTGGAGGTAACTAAGGTACCAACTCCTTATTTGAAAATTGGCATTCAAGTGGAGAGAACGAATTTATTCTGCTTACCAGTACGAACTCTATTTCAGAATAATCAAATAGCACAAGTTAATGAAGGAAAGTGGCTTCTTTAGAGAAGAATCTAACAAACATGGCAGAAATAATAAAATTAGAAAATGTTTTTGAGACAACTAGTGAGGTGGGTATATAGACTTGAGTACTAGATGATTCTGAGGAATCAGGTGTAATAACGGAATTGTGGCCATAAGAAATGGTCCATGTTTTTAGAGATGCATTCATAACTATGCAGGGGCAAAATGACAGGTTCTATGAGATCTGCTTTAAAAGACTCCAGGGAGGGGGGAGGGAAATAGATTGATGAATCAAGAGTTACAAAATCCTCATTATTCTAGGATCTGGATGTGTGTATGGTGGTTCATTATACTATTCTAATTTCGTGCGTGTATGGTTCTAGTAGCACCTAAAGTCTTCTAACGAGCAGGAGAGATGAAAATCAAGACCGACACAAAGCTGATTCATGAGGTGAAGGTCATACCTACACTCTCCAACTTTTTTTTTTTCCACTTCTGACACCTGCCATCCTCTCGACTGCACCCTCTACTTCTCTGCTGGGTTCAATAATTCATTGCAATGGTGACACAGAACTCACAGACCATTCTTGTAGTTAAGTGGTTTATTAAAGACGTAACAGGATTCAGCTCTGTATAAGGATCAGGAAGCATGTAGATAAAGTCTGGAAGGTTCCCCTGAAGTGAAGAGCACATCCCTCCCTTCTTCACAGCAAGACAGCTTCTCTTGGCCCTGCAAGTGAGCATGCTCTTCACTCTGCTGTGCGTGCCCATTCTCAGCTGTGCGTGCCTCCTTCCAGCCCCCTCAGGACAGGGCTTCTCTTGGCTCTGCATACCCCCTCAGCTGTGCAGGCTTCCTCTTGGACCCCTCAGGACAGGCCTCCTTTCGGCCATGCATGCCCCCTCAGCCATGCAGGCCTACCTTCAGCCTCCCTGCTGTCAGCTTCTCCACTGATAACCCAGCTCATAGCCAGTGTAGCAGCTTTTTTCAGGTCTCTTAGCTGCATTCTTAGCAACAAGTTTTTGCCATCACCACTGACTGCCCCACGGCCCCTTCCAGGCCTGTTGTTGCCAGCTATGATTCAGGGCCTCTTTCCAGCCGCTTGCTGTCTTCAGTGTTAACAGCTCTTGACCCATGTTACAGCTCTTTTAGGTTCCTCACCTCCTCTCTGCTGCTTCTCTTCTTACCTTTTCTTCTTTCTGAAACCTCTGTGGGGTTGGCTGCTTATATAAGAAAACTCCTTGTCAATTTCAAGACATAGATCTCCCAGCAGGGCCACAAACTGACCAATCCCCTCAGTGAACCATAGTCACTTCATTTGCATAGTATAGAGCAATTCATTTGCATAGTCTATGGTCAAGGATTTCATTTTACTTGGATCCACAACCAATGCCCATGAAAGCAGCAATCAAGAAATCAAACAACATATTGCATTGGGCAAATCTGCAAAAGACTCCTTTAAAGTGTTAAAAAGCAAAGGTATCACTTTGAGAACTAAGGTTCACTTGACAGAATCCATGGTATTTTCAATCGCCTTATATGCATGTGAAAGCTGGACAATGACTAAGGAAGACTGAAGAATTGATTCATTTGAATTATGGTATTGGTGAAGAATACTGAATATATCATGGACTGCCAGAAGAATGAACAAATCTGTCTTGGAAAAGTATAGCTAGAATGCTCCTTAGACGCAAGGATGGCAAGACTTCGTCTCATGTACTCTGGACATGTTATCAGGAGGGACCAGTCCCTGGAGAAGGACATCATGCTTGGGAAAGTAGAGGGTCAGTGAAAGAGAGGAATACCCTCAACAAGATGGACTGACAGTGATTGCAATGATGGGCTCAAGCACAGTTTAACAATTGTGAGAATGGCACAGGACCAGACGGTCTTTCATTTTGTTGTCCATAGGGTCGCTGTGAGTCAGAACTGACTCAGTGGCACCTAACAACAATAGTCACTTCACTTACACACTATATTGACCAATCCCTACAAGGTGCATACTAATCACAGGACAGGCAGCAGCCCACGGCCATATAAAAAGTTTCAAATCATCAAGTTTTTTACAACTTACCCAGGAAATGTCAATCAACATGGACAAAAGTAACAAACCCTCTGGAGTAGAAAACTAGGGCAAATGTAACTCTTTAAGGCTTAGAGAGAAAAGCTGTTTTTCTGAAGAACCAAGGAAAAACGCTACATAAAGGAACTCATTTCACCACAGTGTGTATTTGAAAATTTCCATAATACAAACTTTAAAAAGTTAGACCTTAAATCCAAGTGAAAAAAATTATATATGATGTGAGGTCAGGCTCAAACTTAATGTGGTTTTGCTCTATAATTAGTTATTCCAATCCTGTTTGTCTCCATGTCACCCACAGCTTTGAAGATGCATTTATCACGCAATACATTTTTATATGCCTTATATTTTCTAACAGTCCTGAGCAGTGGAAATGGTTAATGCACCAAGTTGCTAACTGAAAGGCTGGAGGTTTGAGTCCAGAGGTGCCTGAGAAGGCCTGGTGATTTACTTCCAAAGAATCAGCTATTGAAAACCCTACAGTTATACTCTAACATGGCCACCATAAGTCAGAAATGACTCAACAGCAACTAGTTTCATTTTTAAACTATATATATTTTATGATGTATACAACTTTTTTATTCTAATATTATTTTAAAATATCATAATAAAAAATTTTGTAGGTCTTACTCTTGCTGGAAGCACTCACTTGTCTATGCCAAAAAATTTGGAAGACAGTTATCTGGCCATGTGAGTGGAAGAGATCCATATACATGCCCATTCGGCAAATAAAGTGATCCAGTGGAATGTGGAAATTATCAAACAATATGATTAATATCACATGCACATGAAATTTTGCTGAAGATCATTCAAAAACGGTTGCAGCTGTAGGGACCTGTAGAAATACAAGACGGATTCAGAAGAGGATGTGGAATGAGGGCTATCACTGCTGATGTCAGATGGATCTTGGCTGAAAGCAGAGAATACCAGAAAGATGTTTACCTGTGTTTTATTGACTATGGAAAGTCATTCAACTGTGTGGATCATAACAAATTATGGATTAACATTGTGAAGAATGGGAATTCCAGAACACATAATGGTGCTCATGCAGAACCTGTACATAGACCAAGAGGCAGTTGTTCGAACAGAACAAGGAGATACTGTGTGGTTTAAAATCAGGAAAGGTGGGCATCAAGGTTGTATACTTTCACCATACTTATTCCATCTGTATGCTGAGCAAATAATCTGTGAAGTTGGACTATATGAAGAATGCAGCACCAGGATTGGAGGAAGACTCATTAACAACCTGCGATATGCAGATGACAACCTTGCTGAAAAGAGGACTTGAAGCACTTACTGATGAAGATCAAAAACTACAGCCTTCAATATGGATTACACCTCAACATAAAGAAAACAAAAATCCTCACAACTGGACTGAGAAGCAACATCAGGATAAATGTAGAATATATTGAAGTTGTCAAGGACTTCATTTTACTTGGATCCACGATCAATGCCCATGGAAGCGGCAGCCAAGAAATCAAATGATATATTGCATTGGGCAAATCTGCTGCAAAAGACTTCTTTAAAGTGTTCAAAAGTAAACATGTCACAGTGAACGAGGCAGACCAAAGAATTGATTCCTTTGAATTATGGTGTTGGTGAAGAATACTGAAATATACCATGGACTGCCAAAAGAACAAACGAATCTGTCTTGGGAGTACAGCCAGAATGTTCCTTAGAAGCGAGGATGGTGAGACTTTGCCTTACACTTTGGACATGTTATCAGGAGGTGCCAGTCCCTGGAGAAAGACATCATGCTTAGTAAAGCAGAGAGTCAGTGAAAAAGAGGAAGACCCTCAAAAAGATAGACTGACACAGTGGCTGCAACAATGGGCTCAAACAGCGACAATTCTGAGGATGGCGCAGGACCTGGCAGTGTTTTGCTCTGTTGTACATGGGGTCGCTATGAGTCAAAACCAACTCAACGGCAGCTAACAAGCTCTTACTCTCTTTTACAAAAACTTTCTATTTTCCTACTTTATTATTCTAGATGTTTAGAGTCATCAGAGAAAACTCAAAGTCATCCTTGAAAGTTATTTTTTTATTTGCATTGTGTCAAATATTTAGTAGTCACATTCAAATAAGTGATGTGTATCTTTACAAATTCTTTACAAAATTTTTACAAATTCTATTCAGCAAAGTTGTACAGTTCTTTTCATATAAACTCTGCACATTTCTTGTTCATGCATATAAAAGGTACCTTGTCTGTATTATGATCATTGGGCATCTAAGAAATATGTTTTATTATTTATTAAAGATTAATACCCCTTGTGGTGCTGTTTTGGGGTTTCTGTATAAGTCAGCCCAGGCAAACCTTCAATCGCCAGGCACCAAAAAATGTTCACTGCTGTTATAAAACTCTTTGATACGTTCCTTCAAGTAGTTGAACTAATTGTCATAATCGCCCTGTGAGGTCATAGTACTATCTTAGTTGTAGCCAATATTGAAACCAAGGCTCAGAAAGGTGACATGATGATCTGCCTAGGATCACACTGCACAAGCTCACAGGTGTTTCACCCCAGATTTCCATTTTCCCAGACTCGTGTTTGGCCTAAGTGTATTAGTTTCCTAGGGCTGCCATAATAGTTCAATTACCACAAAATGGGTGTCTCAAAGCAACAGAAATTTATTTTCTCACAGTTCTTGGGGGATGCAGGAACATAATCCATCTGAAGGCTTAAGGGATGAATCCTTCCTTCTTCCAGCTTCTGACCCAGGCTTGTGGCACCTTCACTCCAGTCTCTATCTCCATGGCCTTCCCGTGTATGTGTGTTCTTCATGTTGCCTTCTTGTAAGAACACCAGTCATTTAATTACATCTGCAAACAACCTTATTTCCAAATAAGGTCACATTCACGGGACATGAATTTTGAAGACACTATTCAACCCAGTACAACAACACAGCACATAGCCCTCCAATGTGTCCCTCAGTAGGTGTGATCCTGGAAGACCCGTCTTTGCCGGACCACTCACAGCCCCTCCCTCCCACCTGCCTCCAGATATAAATGGTGCTCACTAAATCTCTCAAGCCATGCTTGAATCCACATTCATCTCTGTCCAGACCCCTAATCCCACCCATCTACAACTTTTGAAACTCCCCTACTGTACATGCATCTCTCTACTACTCAGGATGATGCCTTTGTGATCTGCTAAACCCCATTTTCTCAGCAAGTTCTCTCCTTTCTGTGCTAGCAGAAATCCCTCTGAAGTTCCTTCCCTGCAGGTGGTGACTGGTTTTTAGCGTCAGCAAAAATGAGGGACACCCTCAATGAGATGGACACAATAGCTGCAACTATGGACTCAAACGTATCAATGATCATGAAGATGGTGCAGGACCGGGCAAGACTTCATTGTGTTACACATAAGGTCGTTATGAATCAGAGAAAACTGAAGGACAAGAAAAAGCCTCAAAGAATGAGTTCCAAAGTGTTTACCTCCTCTTACTTTTAGGAAGACTTTAAGAAGGATTAATTCTTCTTTAAATGTTTTCTAGAATTCACCAGTGAGGCCATCTTGTCCAGGGCTTTTGTTTAGAAGTTTTTGATTACTTGTTCAATCTCCTTACTTTTTATCAGTCTGTTCAGATTTTCTATTTCTTCTTGACATAGTTTTGGTAGTGTTTCTAGGATTTGTGCATTTCATCTAGGTTATCTAATTTGTTGGTGTACAGTTGTTCATAGTATTCTGTTGCGATCTTTATTTCTGTAAGGTTCTGCATTAATGTCCCCACTTTCATTTGATTTTAGTAATTTGAATGTTCTTTTTTTCTAAGTCAGTGTAGCTAAAGGTTTGTTAATTTCATTGATCTCCTCAATTAACTTTTCGTTTCGTTGATTCTGTTATCTGTTTTCTATTTCATTTATCTCCCCTCGCATCTCACTGGCCAAAACTAAGCTTTCCTAACTGAAAGAAAATTTGGGAAGTCTCCAGCTGAAACTAGATGGAGGAGGAATTTCTTTAAAAAAAAACTAAGACGGGGAACAACTAGCAGTCTGTTATATTAAATGAGTTCTACAATGTGATGCAGATACACATAAGGTGGGGTATTCTTTCAACGTAGGGAGTATATTTGAAAGTAAAGTGGCCAAAACATTGAGCAGTTACAACCACAAAAAAACTGCACCTACCCTTTATTCTTCCAGGGATTTTTCACATTTAGTTCTCTGGTTCCATAAGCTGCTGTAAACGACTATGGCATCTCCAGGCTTGGGCTATGGAATAAAGTTATCCCATGCTCATCTGTCAATTCGGCAGGAACCATAGACTTTAAATTCAACGAGGGGAAAAATAATTAACTTATTACAGTTATTTTCATACTAAGCAAAAAATAGCAACGCAATTTAAAAAATATATTTCCTTGTGGGCTTTTGTTTTGAGGCATTCTATAAAGCTGGCAATTATTTGGGATGCACAATCATGTGGCTTATTATATAGCCTTCTTTAGGGAGTGTTATGGACTGAACTGTGTCCCCCCAAAGTATGTGTTGTAAATCCGAACCCCTATATCTGGCTATAATCCCATTTGGGGATGGGTTTTCTTTGCTATGTTAATGAAACAGTATTAGTGTAGGGTATGTCTTAAGTCAATATCTTTTGAGACATAAAAGAATAGGTCAAGCAAGCAAGCAGAGATGGGGGAAGATAGATACCAGGCCACATGAAGATCACCAAGGAATTGAGGAACAGAGACGAGGATCTTTCCCTTGAGCTGACACCCTGAATTCGGACTTCTAGCCTCCTAAACTGTGAGAAAAATAAATATGTTTCTTAGAGCTACCCACCTGTGGTATTTCTGTTACAGCAGCACTAAATAATTGAGACAGGGAGACTGACTGAACAACTAGCCAGGCATATTAAGATGGAATAAAGAATACAGGGTCAATCTTCAGCCTCAAAACTAATGTGTACATGGTGTTAATATCATGTCTTCATTATGACCTATTTTAGAAACTATAGAACCATTTCACTAATCCTGGGATGACTGAAAAAATTAGGAGGATCTTACCTCTACCTGCCAGGAAGGTCTGCTCAGTTCTTGAAAATCACTCTTTGAGTTGCCGATCTAATCACACTCCAAGTTATGAGATCATTGTGCATAAAAAGCAGGTGCCATGCTCACCTCCATCAATTCCATTTTCAGTCCTTGCTATAGGACAGGTAGGCTGAGCCAGCATCCCTTAGTGCTTTTTTCATGGAGGCCTATGTATCTTACACTCTTCCAGGAACAGCTAAACATTTTTCAAATATTGTATTTCATCAAATCTAAGACAAACCATTGTTTTAAGTACCTCTAAGGAAAAATAAAAACAATGCCAATTAAATTAGAACATGCTCTTGATCCTAATTTCAAAGATGGAGTAACATAAAAACATTTGCAGCTCTGAAACTATGAAAATGTTTCACAATGGCTACATTACTGAACAGGCAGTTTAGGACCACTTACAGGTACCAGACCCTTTTACACGCAGGCAATCTCTAGAAGAAAAAGAATGGAGACCTTTTTCACTTTAAAAATACTTTACTTAATATGCATACGGTAGAGTTAAGCTATAATGATACACTAATGAGAAAAATCTTTGTAAATATTATTCCAACAACTATATTATGAATACATATTGCTTACACAAAACTATGCACTCTACCAGACGTTTAGTTCCTGTTATGTAGCATACTCACGATCATCTAGAAGAATATGGAAAAAAAGTGCTGAGCAACAAAAACGGGATCTATGTGGATTTTACTACATAAAAAATATGGCATTTCATCTTAGTGGTAAAGGGATAAATTATTTGACTAGTACAGGCTATCAGTCTAGGCATTTGAAAGCAAACAAAATTAGATCCTTACTTCAACAATGTATTGTCAACACTGCAGCAATGACCAATGAACAACACAAATTAAATTAACTCAAACAAGACTTCATGTATTATAAAAAAAGTTATACCTGACACTATGTCAGATTCCAAAAGTTAATTTCTTAGATTAATAATGTAACAGTTCATTGAAACATACACAATCATTTCAAGTTAACTTCTAATGCTCAATCTATTTACACCGAAATTTACAAAAAGAAAATCTTTTTATCAACAGTGCAAAATAAATGATTTCCCCAAAGTCCACTTCTGAATCGCATAACTTCAGATAGAATGTCTTTAGCTATTAATAACAGAGCACACTAAATCAACTGGCTTAAAAAGGTTTCGTCTCTCACAAAAGAAATAGTCCAGAGGTGGAGTGGCTACAAAGTTGGCCAGGTCGGTGGCTCAATAACATCATCCAGATCCCAGGTTCTCCCAGTCTTTCTGCCCTGTCATTGCTGAGAGACATAACCAGGCATCATATGCAGACAAGGTAATGTTCACTGAAAACTAAGATTCCACTTAACCCTGCAGGATTCCTTAAACCTTTGAGGAAAACTTTTCCAGAAATAATGTAACAGATATTCCCTTATTTGTCTAGAATTGGGTCCTATGACTACACTAAACCGATCACTGGCAATGAAAATGGGATTTTCATTACTGAGTCAGGATTTATCCCAACTCTTGAGAGGAGCAGACATCCAAATTTTGCCAGTAAACAAAAAGAAGGGAATGACTAGGGTAGTCACTCAACAATGTCTGCCACAAGCCCATATTAATGTGTTATGAATTAATTCACTAATAAGAAGGAACATACACAATGTTCAAAAGCTATCATATCAAATAAAAATACAAGTAATTCCTAAATTACATACTATTCGTGCTCTACACACTTATGTAGACATTCAAATAAAACACATATAAACAATATACAAAAATGGGGACATTTTACATTCGTTTTTAAACTGGACAGAGGGCAATGCGTACTACAGCTGTGTTTTACCCATGGAAACTTCTGGCATTAACAATATAAAATTATACAGAGTTTTCTATTTTATGCATAAATTTCTATATCCTTTGCTGACTCAAATACAGTTGAAAATGTTATAAAACCACTAGCTTCTTTACAGAAGATTCAGTTCATTAATAACAAAACACACCTAAAAGTATACTTTATGCCTGTCAGATATTATTTCAATGACTATCTATATTAAGGTATTAACATGGTGGTGCTATTTAGAATGGATAATCTTACCATATCATCTAATGAGGATACTCTGCCTTTTCAAACATACAATTCCTGTAATGTAGCATCCTAAAAAACTAAATAAATAAAAGCCCTATATACCACAGGAACTGCTCCTAGATGTTTAATGTTGCTGTTTTCATGAACTATCCTAATGATTTTACAGCTTCTATTTACAGAATGTCTATTTACAGATTTTTTTTTTTACCAGAAGTTTGATATTGTATCTGAAACCTATCTTTTAGTATTAACAATTCCCAAAAGTAGTATTAGTAATTCTCAAATGTGCAGTATGTTTTCCACATTCCTTAAATTGATATTTTCCTTGGTATGAATTCCCTGATGTACTGAATATTTTGAATCCATAGCGAAAACTTACACACATTCTAAATATAAGTTTTTACTCCTGTACAGTCTGGTATCCAGTGAGTTGTGTGATCTTGTGGAAGGTTTCCACTGTGTGAATTTTTAGATTACAAGTCTGACTAATGCACAACGGCTTTTCCACTTCCTGTGTGAATTCTCTGATATATAATAGTATTTGACTCCGGGTAAGATTTTCTTATTCATTATATTGAAAAGGTTCTATAATATAAAATGAGATCTGATTTCAAAGAAGCCTTTCCACATCAATTACATTTATGTTCCCTTTCCTATGAATTCTTTGATGGCTATTAAAGGCTGACTTGTGATAGAATTTTTTCCCACACTCATTACATTCATAGGGTTTCTCTCCTGAATGAGTTCTATAATGTACAGTGAGGTATGACATCCGAGAAAAGGCTTTTCCACATTCGTTACATTCAAAGGGTTTCTCTCCTGAATGAATTCGATGATGTATAGTTAGATATGACATCTGCGAAAAAAATTTTCCACATTCATAACATTCATATGATTTCTCTCCAGTGTGTGTTCTCTGATGTCTATTAAGGGCTGAATTCTGGCAGAAGGTTTTCCCACATTCACTACATTCATAAGGTTTCTCTCCTGAATGAATTCTATGATGTATAGTGAGGTATGACATCTGAGAGAAAAATTTCCCACATATATAACATTCATAGGGTTTCTCTCCTTTATGTATTCTCTGATGTCTACAAAGGGCTGAATTCTGGTAGAAAGATTTTCCACATTCATTACATTCATAGGGTTTCACTCCTGAATGAGTTCTATGATGTACATTGAGGTATGACAACTGGGAGAATAATTTTCCACATTCATTACATTCATAGGGTTTCTCTCCTGTATGTACTCTCTGATGTCTCATGAGCGCTGAGTTCAGATAGAAGGTTTTCCCACATTCGTTACATTCATAGGGTTTCTCTCCTGAATGAGTTCTATAATGTACAGTGAGATACGATAACCGAGAGAAAAATTTTCCACATTCATTACATTCATAGGGTTTCTCTCCTGTGTGTGTTCTCTGATGTGTTGTAAGAGTAGACTTGCGGCAGAAGCATTTCCCACATTCATTACACTTATAGAGTTTCACACCTGTGTGAATTTTATGATGGTCATTAAGTGCTGACTTCTGGGAGAAAGTTTTTGCACAGTAATGACAAACATAAGGTCTCTCTCCTGAATGTGTTCTCTGGTGTTGTGTGAGATGGGTCTTTTGGCAAAAGGATTTTCCACAATAGCTACATTCATAGGGCTTCTCTCCTGAATGAGTTCTCTCATGTTGAATGAGGTGTAACTTCTGGTAGAATGTTTTCCCACATACACTACATTCATAAGGCTTCTCCCCTGTATGTGTTCTCAGATGTACAGTGAGAGTTCCCTTCTGGCAAAAGGATTTCCCACACTGATTACATACAAAAGGTTTCTCTCCTGTGTGAGTCCTTTGATGTATAATAAATTTTGACTTTTTACAGAAGGATTTCCCACATTCACTGCATTCATAGGGCTTCATTTCCATATGAGAGCTCTGATGTACACCAAGGTTCGACATTTGCAGGAAGGCTATTTCAGATTCATTCC
Source organism: Trichechus manatus latirostris (assembly GCF_000243295.1). Lineage (NCBI taxonomy): Eukaryota > Metazoa > Chordata > Mammalia > Sirenia > Trichechidae > Trichechus > Trichechus manatus. Next base: position 12,145,286 of record NW_004444013.1, read on the forward strand.
ACTTACAGGGTTTCTCCTCCATATGATTAACAAAAACTGTCTCTGTTTGGAAGGCTTTCTGGCATTCAATATAATCAAAGGGTTTCTCCAAAATATGAATTTTCTGATAAATACTTTCATCATTTAGAGTATCAGCTTCCCCAGTTTGATTAAATTCATACGATTGATCTCCAGGATGAGTTTTCTCAAGCTTAATATGCAGAAGTGACTTCCCACATCCACTACATTCATCAGGGTTCATTCTTGCATAGCTTCCATCACTAGTAATATACCCTGAAATAGACTTTAAATTCTTCTCACATGAATCACATTTATAGGAGATTTTTCTTGAAGGATCAGGGCTTGTTTCCACATTGAAAGTTTTATCAAGAATATTACCTCTCTCTTCCACCTGGGTCTTGTTGTTGATGAATACCGTTTGCCCTGAAAGTTCCTCTTCATTTTCCTGGACTCTCTCTAGCAAGTCATCAACTTTATAGGCTTCTTCTAAAAAGAAGAAAAATTAACAGAACATTGTACATCTCCCTACATAAGATATGGAAGGAAATTTGTACATTAAGTATCTTATCGTTGGGTAGGTGATGGCTTCATGGACAGATAAAAATAATTCTAAGTGTACTTTTTCCTTAATTCTTTTGGTTTGGAACAACACACAATCTCCAGTGGTGGGGAAAGGCGGGAAGCAAACTGATTAAAACAAAACAAAACAAAAAAAAACACAAGTACCTGCTCTTTGCTACTTTGTAAAATTTTGTTCAAAACTGAGCATAGAAGGGAAATATAAACAACGATCAGAAGACAAAGGATGTTGGACGAATGGCTGACAAGGCAGATATGAAAAGACTCACACCAAATGGGGTAAAACTGACAGGATGACAAAGACTGCTGCTGGACCAAGATGGTCTCCAGGTATGGATTAGTTTTTAAACTTTATACCTTATTTCCATCAAATTGGGAGGGATAGACTACAATCTAAAACATTATCACCTTGTAACGAGCCTTTTGTAGTAGCATCTTCATTAGTCTAGATCCATTAATACTCTTTTCTCCCTATTCTGTACAGTAGTGTCAAATAAACTTTCACTCAAACGTCTTCGTGTTTAGAGGAATAATCCTATAATCTGGGCTCTAACTATAATTCAGTTTCACTTGAAAAGAGAGTCCCAGGAACATGTAAGTCCAACTCGAAGTATTAAACAGATCACAGAGAATGCTATCCTTTCAAAAGTTTCACATATCTTAAACATTCTAATGATGTTATGATTTAATACTGAACTCATTCTGACCATCAAATTATACTTCTTCCTGTTTGGACAACACAACATAAACTTTGGCTAGCTGACCTAGGGCAAGTTACTGAATACCCTGTGTGACTCAGTTTCATCCACCTGTAAAAAGGGGATTATGGTACCCATCTCATAGGGTTGTTGTGGGATTATATAAATTAATAAAGTACTCAGTACAGAAATTGACACAAGATATATACTCAATAAGCATAACAATTATTTTTGCCATTTTCAATCTCCTGACCAGTCCTGTCTCTCGTGTGCTACAGTCACTTAATTCTGAATGTGAACAGTGCTTCCCGGCTCCTCTGAGTTTCATTCAATGAAGAAACTTTAAGACTGAGGTTCCTCAACCTCCTCCTAAAATAGTGATTTTCATTTTTATTTACACCTTATAAATTTTTGGATGGACTTGACTATTGTACTTGCTATCTACCATCCACACTAAGTAAAACTGTATCAACCTTGTCCTCCAAAAGCTGCAAATTCCGAGCCTACTGCCAAAATATCAACGTATGAAATAGAAAAAAAAAAAATTCTGACAAATAATAATTTTCACTACCTGGATTCACAATATGATTCCAAACTAGCATTATACTAGACTACAAAAAGTTAATAACTTCTGCTCTAGGAAACCAAGTTATTGGTACCCAGTAATTGCCCCAGCTCCTTTTCTACCACAGGTCTGTGCTCTTATTGCTTTACTCATTTGCTTGACTTCCAATCTTAATCTACTCAAAATCTATCTTCTGGGGGAACTATTTTTCCATGCTTTAAAAAATAAAAATAAATCCTACTTCTTTTAGCTCCATTTCCTCTTAAGTAGTAGAAAACAATACTATCCATAAAATAATTTTAGCACAAAGTGCTCCAACCTTGCATTGGAACAGAAACATTTCATGTAAAATGCTGAGTTTTAAACTACTTCACACAGCTTTGTTCTCTTTTCTTAACCAAAACCTACCTTCTAAAATGTATGACTCTTTTCTATTTCATTTCAATCCCTAAGTAGAAATTAAAGAAATTGTTTTTAACCTGAATTATACGAGAATCTTTTAAGTACTTGCAGAATATATGGGGGTGTGACCTAGACTTGTACGTTTATAATCACTTAGAAGTTATTTCTGGATAGATTAGAAAGTTCTTTCACCTACCTAGCTCCTTAGATAATCCAAGAAATAAATGTCTGTTATATGTTACATCCTACAGCAAGAGAGAAAAAAACACCCTTCTCTTTACAGAATCATAGCCCAGGGGAGGAAAAAAACTCAAGCGAAAAAATATATAATCAAGTAACAGACTACACGATCAGACCTAATTTTCTTTAAGGTACTGCCACTGGGTAGAATCAAATTTAAGAGAAGGAAGAGATGTAGTGATGATAGAGTAGGGAAGGAAAAACTTCAAGGAAGAGTTAAAAAATTTGAGCTTGGACTTAAATGTGTTATCAAGTAAAAAACGCCCTAACAAAATGTAAAGTTGTAGGGACAATAAGCACGTGAACAGAATGCATTTAAGGCTTTGGACCAAATGGTGTTTAGTGAGAGTTTTGGGAAAAAGGAGAGAATGAATTTTGACAGGGCCATATTGTGGAGATCTTCAAAGGATAAGGAATTTAAACTCCCTTTAGGAAGTAATGGAAACCCTGATGGCGTAGTGGTTGAGCTACAACTGCTAACCAAAAGGTCGGCAGTTCGAATCTACCAGGCGCTCCTTGGAAACCTTATGGGGCAGTACTACTGTCCTATAGGGTCGCTACGAGTTGGAATCGACTTGATGACAATGAGTCTGGTTTGGTTTTTTTGGTTAGGAAGTAACAGGGAATAGCTATAGGCTTATCTCTTGATGCCAATGATAAGATCAACTGGAGATTTCAGATGAACACATCTTACAAACTCAATTAGGACTCAGTAATCCGGCCATGCCAGAATAAAGCTTTTGTTTACGTTACGTCAAAGGAAACTAAGACTATGCAGAGAATAAATGAGGACACTTCACATGGAACAAAAACCAATAATCGTGAAGAGATCAGTAATACTTAAGGAGAAGCGGATATTCTGAGATGATTCCACAGTAGCCACTAATAAGTAAGACAAAAGAAGTATAATTTAGTAAATAAAAAGAGGTGGAAAAGGTGAATAGTAGTCATAATTTGGAAAAACTCCTGATTTCATTTCAGACACGATGAGAACAAAGAAAGTGCTATACGGCTATCACAGAAAATACTGGACTATAGCACAGGTTAGACAATGGTGTTAGAGGCATCAATCTAGATATAAATAGTATAAAAACAAATAGCAATTCTTCAGGCCTAAGATTGGAGAAGCCCTTTGAGAAACTTCAGAAACAAGGAAAATCACACAAAGTAGAAACAGATCCTTCAGAGACATTCCTGGAGGATGAAAAAGGGGAGTAAATGACTCAAAATGCACATATTTAATATTGAGTACCTGCTCTGACAAGACGTTATTTGAGGCAACGGAACAGAACAGTAAATAAAAGAGACAAGATAAAAACAAACACCTGGGGGAAAGAGGGAGACCCAATTACTGCGGTCATCAAATTGAAGAAGGGGTGGATATCAGGAACAACGAACAGCGCCATCAGATGAAGCAAAACTGCGCACAACGACAAAGGGAAGACTTTATCGGCTTAGGCACAGGATGAGGACTTGGCATCTGACCTCAAAGAAAGAGATGAGAAACGTAAAACTGGCGATAGAAACCAGTCTGAGGCATTTCACACTAAAGGAAAAGAAAAACAGGGAAAGTAATCAGAACATAAGAGTCACATAAATTATTTTTTATGAAGGACTTACGAATGCCTAAAAACAAAAGAAATCAATGGTGATCGGTTATTGAAAATGCTAGAGACAGCAAGCCAATACCCAAGGGTTGAAGAGGGGGAAGGAAGAGACTGGATTCTGGGTAGTGGTCAGCACAGAAAAGCTCTGTAACACCAGGTTTGTGTGGAAAGAGGGGCTGAGGGTGAGATTTAGGTATCTAAGACATACAAATAACTATCTTTAGTCACTTCTAAAGGTTTGGGACCATTAAAAAAAACCCTAAAAAGCACCTCGAAGTTACCAATCTCCTCACTGCCTCCACTAACACACCTGGGTAACTCTGAAGTAGGAATTCTCCTTCTACTATCCATGGCTCTTCTCCTTGCTCCAACTTGGTGATAACATCCGGTTTGATAATGGGATGCCCTGTTAATGAGAAATGGAAGAGAACTTGAGCCTGCTGCTTGGCTTCGGGATCTCTGTCATAGGAGGGATGTGCTGCCATACGAGCTGCACCATGTACATGCCCATCTGGGTTTTACCAAAATTAGAACCTTCAACAGGGAGAGAAAGACAAAAAACGCCCTGCCTGGTGCCCAAAAGAGGTTAAACACATTTGTCCCATCACAGTTAAAGTGACTACATTTGAGAGCAACCCCATACATTTTAGCAACTCAGAGCGCAAACTCTCCTTACCCAGTGAAATTAGATGGCTGTAGTTCTCCAGCATCACGTCCTTGTATATTGTCTTCTGAACAGTGTCCAGTTGCTGCCACTCCTCCTGGGTGAAATCCACAGCCACATCCTCAAACGACACTGACCCCTATAATGGCACCATGATTGGAACTGAGTGACATGGAAAAGGCATACAGAAACAAAATTTTATCATGCTAACTGGTAAAGTTAAGTAAACTGTGTACTTTTTTTCCCACATGACAGGTTGTGGGGAAAATAAACACACTGCCATGGGGTTCGCACACTCAAAACAGACGACAATGGCTCTCACTGCAAGCCAGGCTCAGTGCCGGCTGATGGGGCTAAGACGTGCACACACACCTGTTGTTGAGGACCACAGGCCCGAGGGCCCCTCATATAAACATAGGAGACATGCTACTCCTCGGGACCCTCTCTTCATTCTGCTTGCAGAACAATAACATGGTTGATTCTCCTCCGACCTCCCTGGCTGCTCCTTCTCATTCTCCTTTGCTAGTCCCTCCTCTCCTCCTAAAGTGGGAATGCCCAGGGTTCAGTCTCAGGTCCTTTCCTTGTTTCTATCTACACTCCTGGCTTTCATAGTGACACCAGCTCGCCTCACGGTTTTAACTAACATCTGTATGCCAACGCTGCCCAAATTTACATCAGCCCAGGCCTCGCTCTCGAACTCCACATGTTCCCAGATCTCAAATGCAACATCCCTGGAATGGAACGACTTCTCCCTCCACCTTTCTAGTTCTGTCCTGGAGCCCAGGGAGCTACTCCCACTCCCTCCCCGCCTTGCCCCCACCATTGCTGCTGTAAGGCCTCACACGTAACTGTACATGCACTCCAAATCAATCACCAACCGAAAGAGATGACCTGTACCTTGTCCCTTGATGGCCCAATGAAGCTAGGGATGGGATGCTGGGACAGTAGCTGGGAAATCGTCAGGCACTGCACAACAGAGCCTGTCTGACACACACACGGAATCAGCTGACACACGTTCTAGTCTTATGCTGTATTGCAATGGTAAGTCTACAGCAGATTTGACCATGGCTGCCCCATGAATTACCAGTAAGAGAGTGGTTAGGGCGCCCATGACTCCCAGCCTGGGAACCCTGAACTCCCTTTCTTCCCATTAACACATTCCAGGAGAGGAGCACATTTCTGAACAAGGGCAGACACCTAACAAAACATCTGGAGCTATCTAAACAATATCTTTAAAAGTATATCTTCTGAATAAACTGTCCCATACACACTCAAACAGGTTATTATCATTTCTCACCTCGGAACTATAAATAATGATGATACCTATCACATCCGCAATATTAAATGAACTAATCTATATAAAGCATTTAAGTTTTTGACATAATACAGGTAGTCCCTAACCAACAAACCACACTTATGACCTTTTCAACGATTTATTTTTTACGTATGTATATGCGTATTAAAATATTTATATATAACGCTTCCAAACCCAAAGACAAAAAATGGGATTTAAAGGCAGTAATAACGAAAACTTAGAAAAAAAACAGGTATTTGACTTACATCAGAACCAACTTATAACAGAGTCATTAGAACAGAACCTCATCATAAATCAGGGACTACCTATATATACTTATAAACGATATCTACTGCAGTGAAATCTCTAAGAGCTGGAACTGCTGTCTTTTTCGGGTCTCACAAGTTTTTCGCTTTTGACAGGGTCTAGTCTTACTACTTTTCTATCACTCATTTTAGTAGAAAATATTTGCGTCTTCCTTCTCTGACAGATTTCCGCCTTTCGCAGGTTTTACACTTGTTATTGTTGACTATTTACAGTATATCTTATCACTTTCCAAATTAAGAGAGAAAATTAACCAAAAAACACAGAAGTTTAAATAACTAAAGGTAATGTGACTACTAAATTTCACACAACTCCCAAAAGAGATTATAAAATGATATCTCTACATTAAAAAACAAAAAGTTCAGATGATTTCAACAAAACATGGAGAAAGGAATGTTTTGGAAGCTTGGGGAAGGGAAAAGTGATGTCATGCTCAAGGGCCATTTGAAATAAGGACAAATCCCTTGTGTGGATTGGAGAGTTTTTATACGTGAAACAACGGAAGAGTGCAGAGTGGGTTCTGCTGGCAGGATTCCCTGAGATGTCTGGTGAATTGACCCTTGCTCTCCTCAGCTCTAGGTTCAGAAATGTCCATGGACCAGGCTTTGCTGGGGTGGTCAAGGGTGACCATACTGGAGAGTGTTTCATGGCTGATGAGCCATCTGTGGTGGAAGGCGGAGCTCCCGCCCAATCCAGACTAATCTACGTGCAGAGGAGCCCCAGCCCTTGATGACTGGGATAGTCTCGGAGGGGAACAGTCCATCTTCCAGAAGCCCTGCCCACACTTCATTCAGGCACCACATCTGTAGCTGCCCTGAGTAGGAGCCAGGGGCCCAAAAGTTCACATATCACATTGCTCTGCCTTGCTGAGAGACAATAACTGCCTGGTGTTACTTCTTAGGAAAATAAGCTTCATTCACTCAAATGGGTATTCCTTGGTAGTCTGTCAAGCTGAACCTTAGACTTTGGTATTTGTCAACACAGTGATTGTACAATGGGTCAAAACATGACAAATGACCTCCAGATCACTCATAAAAGGAGGAGGATAAATGTGGAGAAGAAAAGCATCAATTCAGGAAAATTCAGGCAAGAAAAACAAACAAATAAGAGTGTATTACAAATAAAAACAGTGAGATAAAAGAAAAAGGACCGTATATATCTATGACTACGATAAACGTGAAATAGTAAAATCTTTTTACCAAAAACTTCCTTAGAAGCAAACATACCATTTCATTTCATTCGTACTTCTATAGTCCTTACGTAATTTCATAATTATCTGTTTTTTGTTTGTAAATATCATTCCCATTATTCTAAGGGATCTTCCTGAGAAGGAATACTGAATTCTTTTTGGAATCCTGGCTACTAGGAAAATACTCAATTTTGTGAAGAAATAAATGAATAAACAAATAATTATTCAAGTGAGTCAGTCATTAACTTCTTACATATTAAAAGTTCTTACCAAACGCAAGAAATGAGAGAACTGTTATGGATTGAATTGTGTCCTCCCAAATATGTACTGGAATCCTAACCCCCACTTATGTGGATGCAATCCTATTTGGGAATGGGGTTTTGTTATGGCAATAAGGCCATATCAGTATAGGGTGTGTCCTAAACCTAATCACTGCAAAGTTATACAGAACAGTGAGTTATAAGCAGCAGCAGTGTAGACAGAGACAAGCAAGCATAAACAGGGGAAAGACAGATGCCACATGGAGACTGTCAAGGAACTGAGGAATACCGGGGCTACAGAAGCTGAGACAAGGACCTTCCCCCAGAGCCGACAGAGAGAGAGCCTTCCCCTAGAGCAGGCACCCTGAATTCAGACTTCTAGCCTCCGAACCTGTAGCAAATAAATTTCTGTTCTTTTCAAACCACCCACTTGTGGTATTTCTGTTACTGCAGCACTGGGAAGTTAAAAGAGGCACAGAGCATGAAGTGGCAGTCTAATTTTAATGCATACATGGAATAATGTGCACCTGCTCTAAGCTTCTGGTTCTGCATTTGTAATTTCACAAAATATGCAATTTATGAGGTTTTAAAAACTGTTTCTAACTTTGTCTTAGAAGAAAAAAACACTACATTAAGAAAAAAATCAGTTTTTTTAAAAATATCTGGAATGACGTAAAACACACGTATTGTTGCTGCTTAAAAATGGCACTATCCTGAACGTTCCAAACTCATTTTTTTATTTGGCGATTAAACCCGAGCAGTGGCCCAAGTTCACTTGTATGCATAAAGGAAGGAGAAAACGGTATTGCTTTTCCTCTAGCTTAAAAAAAGCTTTATAAAACATTTTAAGATTTGAGAAAATGTGTTTCATAAAACCTGGATGACAAATTGTTAGAACAACCAATCAGAATTGCAGATATTAGGGATTTTAGCTTAGTTTCACCAAGATAAGGGAATAACTCATGATGGACAGGTCTTAAAAGACCGTTCCATACTGATAACATTCCAGAGAGTTTTTTAAAAATACAATACGGAGCTGCGTTACATGTTTCCATACCACCTAGAAAACTGGGCAGGAAACTGGGAATACTTCCGGTAACATCTGTTTACCACTTTACCAGAGCTGGGTTTATGTGTGGGGAGTACCTGCTCCTCCACTGCTCTGGATGAAGGACTGTAATTTCAAGGTTAAGTGCTAGACTTTCATTAGTAAATACTGGGAGAAAAAGAATATTCCTCACAGGACTGTAATATGATAAAGAGCTGAGAGAACGTTAACGGATGGGTTCTGTGTGTTACAATGACATCTGTATGTCAGACATCACACACGCATCACTGGAGGCTAAAGATAATCAAACCACAGCCAGAGCCTGCTGAGACCAACAGAATGCAAGCCAAGAGTCCGCCACCAGCACCAAGATAGCTCCTGCACATCAGGAAAATGACAGACACTCTCAGACATGCAAAGACTCAAGAGTCAGAAAGTTAGTGCCCTACCTATGTGGCCTACCCAAGGAAAACAACTAAAGCAGTAAGTCCTCCAGACACAGTGAGAGGGAAAAATGAAGACTCCCACAGAAATAAACCATCACCCATTTGTCAGTGTGTTGTACTGTGGTGGCTTGTGTGTTGTTGTGATGCTGCAAGCTATGCCACCAGTATTTCCAATACCAGCAGGATCACAAATGGTGGACAGATGCCAATGGAGCTTCCAGACTAAGACAGACTAGGAAAATAGGCCTGGTACCAAAAACCCTATGGATCAAAACAGAATATTTTCTGACAGGACTCAAACATGCCAATAGTTGTTAGATGGTGCAGGACGTGGAACTTTCGTCTGTTATACACAGGACCACCATGAGTCAGAGGCAGCAGCTAACAACAGAAATGAAAAAGAAACACAAACTAATTCTTCACACTTCACCACCACCGACATCACCTACAGACAGTCCCCGACTTAAGACGTATTCGAGTTAACAACGAACCGCACTTTAATAATACATACAACATGCAATGTTGCAGTGTGTAATTTGCTGATGTTATCATTCTCAGATGTTCATTCCAACCCCCAAAGACAAATAAACATCGGATTTATAAAGATATTGACAAAAAAAAGCAATAATAATAAAAACTAAATAAAAGAGGTATTTGACTTACGTTAGAACTGACTTCTGACAGAGTCGTTGCAACAAAACCCAATTGTAAATAGGGGGCTACGAGTATTAAACAAGCTGCACCTACATACACTGACTGAAGAGGGTGCTCTTGAACTAGGAATCTTGCCCCCGCAACCATCTCAAGAACAGAACGCAAAGCAAGGCAATAATGGAGCAGCGCTGTCAAGACACTCAGGCAAACTTTCGAACCATTCCTGAGCAATCTGCTACTTAAATCTTAATCATTTCAGGGTAATCACAAACTATCTCACTCTCATCCTCACTCTTAGCTGATGAGCCTGACTCCTAATTCCCTAAGAGGAGTGATCAGAAAAGAATGCCATACGTCCCACTCCATCTCTGACCACGAGCCAGTCTACCCCCAACCCACAGACTCTGCCAGGCCCTCTTGCAGACTCAAGGTTGCTCCAGCAATTCTCCCTTCTCACACACACGGCAACCATTTCTATGGAACTGTGTTCCAGACACCAGAAAAATTACATGCACTGAGTCCTCCTTGGGCCATACAACCTCTGCTTACATGAGACAAGCTTAAAGCATGAATGGCATCGGTTTAAGGGTTGTTATTTAGTAAAGCTATTCACAATTACATCAAGACAGTCAAAGAAAAACTTCCAGATCCCAGGAAATCTTCAAAACCCATAAGAAAACAAAAATGTTTCTTATGGTCAATGTAAGTCCAGTAATGGATAGTGTTGTGGATTGAACTGTGCCCCCCAAAAATATGTGCTGTAAATCCTAACCCCTGTACCTGTGATAGGAGCCCTGGTGGCAGAGTGGTTAAGTACTCGGCTGCTAGCGCAAGTCTCAGAGGTTCAAACACACCAGCCCCTCTGTAGGAAAAGGATGTGGCACTCTGCTTCTGTAAGGATTTATAGCCTTGGAAACCCTGTGGGACAGTTCTACCCTTGTCCTACGAGTTGCTTTGAGTTGGAATCAACTCAATGGCTTTCTTTGTTATGTTACTGTGGCAGTATTAGCGTAGGGTGTGTCTTAAACCAATCTCTTTTGAGATATAAAAGAGCAGATTAAGAATCAACTCAAGGGTTTTGTTATGTTAACGTGGCAGTATTAGTGTAGTGTATGTCTTAAAGCAATCCTCTCTTCAGATATAAAAGAGCAGATTAAGTAAGCAAGCACAGATGGGGGACAACAGATACCATGCCACACGAGCTCTCCAAGGAACCAAAGAACAGAAGCTGAAAAGAGACAAGGACCTTCCCCCAGAGCTGACAGAGAGAGAAAGCCTTCCCCTAGAGCAGGCACTCTGAATTCGAACTTCTAGCCTCCTAAACTGTGAGAAAATAAACTTCTATTTGTTAAAGCCACCCACTTGTGGTATTTCTGTTATAGCAGCATTAGATAACTGAGACAGATGGTATTTATCTTTTTTTTTGCCATGAACGTCAAGAACACAAGACATATTCGCACCTCGGCTTTAACAGCTCTGAAGGATCACACCAGCTACACATGAACATGGCAAAGATGCTTGGGGATGTTCTGCCACTCCATGTTTTGTCTGATCACATCTTTTTTCTATTTCCACTTTCCCATTTTAAAGTTAACCTTTATACACCTCCTAAAACGTATTGTAAAATAAAGTAGGGAATAAATACGTGAACAAAACACTCACCAGGGCCTTATCCATTTTCTGCTGCTCTTGGGAAAGTGTGGAGGACAGTAAGAGTGAAGGCAGACCTGGGGGAGAACACAAGTAATGACATCATGAGGGGTCAGGCTGCCAGGTACAATACTGACCTGGGACTTTAAGTCCTATCAGCAATCTCAAACTCTGCGATTTTGCACAAGTCACCTACCTTCTCAGGCCCAGCTTCTTTTTCTATCAAATGAGGCAGCAAGAGATAACCCTTGCAGACTTTTCCCGCGCTGTGTGCACTGTGTAGGTACCAGGGTGGTGCAAACAATTTGCTCTCAGCTACTAACTGAAAAGTTGGCAGTTTGAACCCACCCAGCAGCACCAGGGAAGAAAGGTCTGGTGATCTGCTTCAGTAAAGATTACCTACAAGACAGTATGAAGTAGTTCTACTCTCTTAACATATGGGGTTATCATGACTAAGAACAGACACCAGGGTAATGGTTTTGGTTTTGTTAAGTGCCTTGTGTGATTCCACGAGGGCAGAACTGAGGGGGAATCAGCATAAGCTTGGAGACCAGAGGTGATGACAGGCACTTAGAGACACGTTTAGAACCTGGAGAGGGTGACAGGAGGAGGAGGAGGAAGGATGTTAGGGTGCGAAGGGAGAGTACACACAGAATGTACTCAGCCGTGGCTGATGACCCCTTCGCCTCCAGTAAACCCTGTCCTCACCAATCTCCCCATGCAGGACCCTTTCCAGGGCAGCCTGCCCCACGCCCACAAACCCAACGCACTCGTCTCTTCTGGAAGCGGTCAACACCCCCCACTATCACACACTCTGGAATGTCCTCACATGGGACGTATTCACCCAACGCTGCTCGCTCGGGCAGGAGGATCAAGAACTGCCTCGGGGCCCGCAGATCCACGACCTACCCCTTCGGGGGCTGCTCGGCCTCTGCCCCACGGCTCGGGTAGGCGGTCCGGGTCCGGGGCTGATCTCTTAGGCGCGGCCTCTGCTCCTGAGTCTCTTCCCTTCCACCTCACCGAGGTCGTTCTGTTCCTTAGGAGCTGGGTCGGGGCCTACGGGACAAGTGCACTTCGGCCGGAACGTTCCTCTCGGGCCCAGATCGGCCTCCCGTGGAACTCACCGTCCCCGGGGCCTCGGCCGGGCCGTGGATAAACTCAGACCAGGGCCGCTGGCGATGCAGACGCGCCGCTCCCGGAGAGTCTGCGGAGTCTCCGCGCACGGCCCAGGCCAAGGGAGGCCCCTACCACGCGCCGAGCGCCTTCTCTGCCGCGGCCACCAATGGCCGGCTCGGCCTCTCTGGCCAAAGAGCCGCGGGCTCCGGGGTCGCGCCCGGGGAACCCCGCTCGAGCTTCGCCTGGCCTGCGCGAACCCTTGCCCGCACAGCCCCGCGCTAGCCTGGCTACCGCCCCAGCAGGCCGGCGCCCACACCCGCAGGCGCCGAGATTCCCCCCAATGAGAGGCCAAAGCCTGGGAACGAGTGCGAGCAGCGACCTGCGGAGGGACCGGAAGCGAGAGCAGCGCGGCGGCAGTGCGCATGCACGAACACGCATGCAGGGCTAGGTGCGCACGCGCAAAAAACACCGGAAGTCTGCCCACCAGTTTCCACTGCTGGTAACACTGCAAATACCTAGACTCCAGTTCCCATAAGTCAATGCGCCTCCACTTGTAGGGAATGTCTCCACCATATGTAGCGGTTAAAAAGGCGCAGTCTGGTAGGAGGATTGTATGTCCAGAACCCCGACTCAATTTAGCATGTGTCGAAGTGTCTTGACTCGCGTAGCGGACTGCGTGATTGCGTGCTGGAGTCCTAGTCCTTTCCTTTCTCTAAAACTTTTTGAATTAGAACTGCATTTTCCCTACAGCCAGGATAAGGAAAGAGAAAAGTGTATCCTCTTCGCTTAACTAAAGTTACTAGAAGACTCACTAATATACTAAAACAACAACAACAGCAAAAGCTAAAATACTAGGATACAAAAAATGCCCAGCGATGCAATAAAAGAATATTACCCAGGGACAGAAGGTTTCACCAAGGAAGGAAAAAAAAATGGTGGGTTTTTCTAGATTACGTAATACGTAAAAACTGTAGAAAAATCAGACAATACATGCAAACCAAAAGAAGAAAAGAGATGCCTGTGATCTTATCTCTCAGAGGTACTATGCTTATGGTTATGTAAAAATGTCGTTTTTTCAGAAATAGGATCCAAGAACAATGACTGATCATTTTTTAAAGCAGTGCAACAGTGTTGTTGGTCAATTGTTTCTTAAATGCAGTTCGGGGAAAATTAAAAATCTTTGTCAGCCCAGAAAATCCTCTCCATAAATACAGGACAGAAAGAAAATAGTTTTATTGAATAAGCATTAAACCAGACTGTGATGTGGATCCCAGGAGAACCCCTAATGAAATTGCAAAGAGAAAAATAAACCTCACCTTTATATGTAATCCTGCACGTACAATCCATTATATACATGTTATCAAGGTAAACAGTAACTTGTCCTCCTGTGAGAGGACTTGACAGCATCATTTGCTATACATTCTTACATAAAAACAAAAACACCAAACCCGCTGGATTCCGACTCATGGCCACATTCTTACATACTTGATTCTACATTCATCTGGTAACCCAGGTGGTCATATGTGCTAGTTATTTGCCTTTGTCCAAAGGAAAAATAAAACTTCTCACATCTCTATGACAAGCAGGTAGTAACAGTTTGTAGCAAGGTGCCTAGGCTAAACTCCCATGGTGACGGGGAGGTGGGGCTCCCTCTTCCTTGAGGTTTACATTTCAAAGAAATGGCTCTCTTAAGAAAAACATTCTTGGCTTGTAATGACGACAACACTTCCTCTCATGTAGTTTGGACATGTTATCGGGAGGGACCAGCCCCTGGAAAAGGACATCATGCTTGGTAAAGTAGAGGGTCAGTGAAAAAGAGGAAGACCCTCAAAAGATGGATTGACACAGTGGCTGCAACAATGGGCTCAAACATAGCAACAACTGTGAGGATGGCGCAGGACCAGGCAGTGTTTCGTTCTGTTGTAGATAGGGTCATTATAAGTTGGAACCGATTCAATGGCACCTAACAAGCTACAACAATAACAATGAAGTTTGAACGTAAGGTTTATTCTGAGCAGTTATCCCATATGCATATAGGGAAATGATTTTGATTCCACAAAAAGCAAATCGCTAGAAGAAGCTAGGTACAATGAAGCTTATAAATAGAACCAAAAACCAAACCAAGCCCACTGCCATTGAGTCGATTCCAACTCATAGCAACCCTATAGTGTTTTCAAGGCTGTGAATCTCTACAGAAGCAGGCTGCCACATCTTTCTGCCATGGGACAGCTGGTGGTTTCAAACCACTGACCTCTCAGATAGTAGTCGATTGCTTTAACCACTGCACCACCAAAGCTCCTTCATAAAAAGAAGAGGACAGAGAAATATAGAAGAACAACCATTGGCTAATCTTAACATGATTGATTGAACCATGCCCTCCCCTTTTACTGAGATAAACTGTTATCAGGTCACAAGATGGTCTTTGGCCCTCCACATAACCATATCTTTTGAAATTCAAATTTAATAAGCCTGGCTTTGAACAGGAAAGAAAAGATTTCACTCTGGGTGAAAGAAAAGTCGATGGTGGATTAATTTTGGTCTGGGATTTCTTTAAAGTGAATATTTGGTTTTGTGGGTAAGAAAACTCCAAAATCAAAGCAAGATATCTGCTATCAATTTCTCTCTTTGACACTTTAATCACTCTTCAAGTCCTGGTTTGCACATTATTTCTATCCTGGCCACCTTTTCTAGAAATGCTACAATTAGGCAACGTCCATCTTAAAGTGTGTTGGTATATCGTCCCAAAATGGATAACTAAACAATCTAGGTTGGATCTGATATTGCAGTGTGATGAATCACTTTGTGTGGCCTTTCTCACCATGGTATTGTAACTCCCACCCAACTGATTGGGTGGGACTGTACAAATAAGGTAATTGTGGCCCACTACAGAAATTGTTCAGTTTTGCCTTAAAAGAGAGCCAATTCCAGAGCAGAAGGAGGATCTCACCACCACCAAGGAAGAAGGCCAAGAGTGAAGCACGTCCTTTGGACCTGGGATCCCTGCGCTGAGAAGCTCCTGGAACCAAGAGACCAAGGCAGAGAGAGAGAGAGAGCTGTAACACTGAAGATGTCAAGAAGCAGTGGCAGAGAAACCACCGCAGCAGAGACCAGCAGCAGGAGACGGTGTGGTGGGCTTCCCAGCCCACAGAGTGAGAAAGATGAGTGCCTTTGGGCAGAAGGTTTGCTGGAGGAGTAGAGTGCCTCTGGGCACTTGATAGAGCTAGATATGCTGATCTATGGAGCTAGAGCTGAGCACCTTCAGACTCAGGCTTACCAGTTGAGTTGGGTGCCTTGGGGTACTTATCAGCAGAGCTAAAAGAGCTTTGTAATGCTTACCGAAGCAGGGCAGAAGCTGAGGGACCAGAGAGAGGTGTGCCTGTGGCACGACTGAAAAGAGGCTGCCCTGATGGAAGAACTGTATCTTGAGTGTTCCTGAGCCTGAATTATAACCTGTTACTTCCCTAATAAACCCCATAATCATGAGTATTGTGTGTGAGTTCTGTGTGGCCATTGCAATGAATTATTGAACCTGGCAGAGAAGTAGAGAGTGCCATGGGAGGGACGGTTGGTGTCAGAACTAGTAAAGATGGTGGAGAGAGGAGATATTTCTGATCTCCACCTCATAGAAATCAGCCTGCTGGATTCTCCTCCCTCGTGAAGTTAGAGGAGATCAGATGCTGCCCCCACACAATTTTTACAGATATGTTCAAGGAAGAACAAAACAATCACCTCTCTACTTCTCTCCTCTTAGTGATGCAGCTTAATATAGAAATAGCTATACTTATGCTGCAGAAATATCATTTGAGTGAAAAGAGAAGGGCTTTGCAAATGTCAGCCTTTGAGCATAAGGATCACATGGAGAAACTAGTTGAAATACAGATGCCTGGACCCAGTCTCATGGATTCTAATGCAACAGAACTGAGGTAGGGCCTGTCATGATGAAGCACCAAACTTATACTCTGCTAAAAATAAAGCAAAGAGTTTTTACTGAAAGATAAAATGTTGCATGGAAAACAAAACAAAACAAAAAACAGGAGACATGATCATCCAAAACAGGATGCTGCAGTGTCCCAAAAAGCAAGAAGAGAGAGAGGTATTTATCAGGTGGAATTAACAAAGGAGCATGTGTTTGCAGGCACTGGAGGTTATATATAAATATATATATAAATATATATATAAATATATATATAAATATATATATAAATATATATATAAATATATATATAAATATATATATAAAT
>NW_004444013.1:12162988-12184659 GCF_000243295.1 Trichechus manatus latirostris
AATAAAGTTAATCTTTCTTAAACATTTTTCTTAAATTAGCATGTCTGTTTGTTACATCCTGGGATTTGCTTAACAAAGCATTCTATCAGGAATTATTGAGTCAATATTCCCCATGTTTGCCTTTCCCTCTTAATGCAAAAAGCTGTACCTTTACAGATTTACCAAGAGTCAGCAGAAATGGGACAGAGGTCTTAGTGAGTGAATAAAGTCTGAGAGAATAGATTAGAACTAAGACTTGGTTAACTGGCTTTTAACTGATCCTGGTTAAAAAGTTATGAGACAAATTTCAGGGCTTCATTTTCCTTAACATTATCAATTCTATTTCCTAACCTCCTAGGACAATGTTAACTAAAAGTATTCTTCCTAGGAGAAAGACATGTAAACATTCTTGACAAATATCTTTTCACAAACAAATTCCTAGCACAAGGCTAAAATCTCGACCCTTGCTCCCTTCTGATTTACAACAGTTAAACTTCTACAAGAAAATAAATTGTCTGGTTAGAACAGCTGCAGCAGACACTCCAGGCTAGATTGCAACTTGATCCAAAATGGAGTTTTAATTTAGAGCTGGGCCAACTATTTTATTCATGCCAAGTACCTTGGGTTTTGGGGTTGTCCAGGCATGGACCAGTAATGTGAAATTTGCTTCCAAAAATGGAGGGCACTGAGAAACTGAAGAAAGAGTCAGGCTACTCCAGGGTGGCAGTAAAAGAGTTTATTAGAGAGACTTACATACAAACAGGTTCTGGGTGGCCGCAGGACCAATCAGATCTCCATGCTCTGCAGTGGGAGGTCAGAGGTTTTATAGTGGTGGTGGACAATAGTTACTATAAGCCTGGGGCTTACATAAGAGTGACTCAGCAAATTGCAGTGAACCAGTGGACTGCATGAGGGCACTCATGTACGGCCTTACAGATTCTGTGCCCCCTTCAGCCTACCCCTCAAGGCTGGAGCTTACAAACTGGCATGTTCCCCCTCTGTGTCATGGTACAAGAGTCCCCTTTCTTTCCCCACTGGGAACAAATATAAAAGTGGGATCGGCCAAGTGCCATATAGTGCTCACACATGTATAAGACACAGAAAGTTACTATGTGCCCAGAACAGGGTGAAGGCTTCTCTGATAAGGAGAAGGAACTGGGAGACAGAAGGTGACCCAATTCCCAGATTCCCGTATCAGAGAATGTTCTGGGCCCAAGTCCTTAGGCAGCCTAGATGAGAGGCGTAGAGGCAGACCATTCCCCCAACAATCGACACCCCTTGACTCCCACCAGAGTGCCAGAAAAAGAAGCAAAGCAGTACCAACTCCTGGTATGCTCATCTCCCATTTTGGATGTTGAGTTCACGTCTGTGGTTTAATGCATAACTCTGGTGAATGTTATATCTGTACATCATCTGAGGCAGCATTTAATGAGGGTTACTAGAAGGACTGTCCCTAGCAGATTGATCAGGGCTGTTTGGAGGAAAGATTTCAACCAGCCACCCTAGTTGTGGCTTAATCTAAGCCTACTGAATAGCTCAAAGGGCTGCATTTGTCCAATTTTATGTATGTATAACATGTCCTGATTTATGTATGTAAAAACAGGATATTTCTCCCAACCTGGCACATTATATGAGCAGTATGCATTTTAGTACAAGCAATACAAAATCTCCCGTTTTTCAGCACAAATGAACAAAGTATTGCCATTGTCAGACCAGGCTAATTCAGACCTGGTGTAGTCACTCAATGAACATTGGACTACCTGGTCATATTCTGCAAGATCTCCATGTCCAGAGTAACGTCAAACTCAGTCTTAAAAGTACCATACAGTCCTAATGCTCTTTACATTTTTAACATACAGAGAGAAATCTTTCTAAAGTTGAAGCACTCCCCACAGGCAGCTTTCATACTTCAAAAAATGTTTTCCATGAGTAGTGGAGCCAACCATACTCATTTACCACATGATCTCCTCAGTACACCAGATTACACATTCAGTTAGTCCATGAGGTGTCCTCCTTGTTGACAGATCAGCTGGAACAATGTGGGGAGATGATTCATCATCTCGGTTCAGATGTTGACGAGACAACAATTGGTCTGACTGGTAGCTCTAGCAAAAGCCTGTATCATTGGGGCACATGGGTGAGGGGCCTGTCCATCATTGTGAGATAATAATCTGGGAAGAAAAAGAGACATTATTAACAATTCCCTCCTTCCCTCTCCTATCTCCCATGGGACTTGAGGTGAAGGTTGCCCAGGTAGAGCTACCCTGGCTGTCTGTCCTAGTCTTGAGGCAGTGACTTCTGTGGGAACCCAGATCTTTTATCAGGAACAGTTGTATACCAAAGAAACACATTTATAGAATAGTTTGATCAAGCATACAGCGCAAATGAGAAATGACCTTGCAGGGAACTTCTGCATTGAGACCCCAGACTGCTTGCCTGAGATGTATAGTTCAGGCTGGGGTTGTCTTGTCCTCTCCCATCAGCTGTTTAAGCATGTCCATTGAAGTGCTCAATATCCCCTATGGCTTGGGGGTGATATAGAGCCTGAAGAGTTCATTCAAGATCCAGAGGAAGCCTCTATATAGGCCCCGACATGATTTACCTGTCGAGAATGCCCTGGCCTGTTGGCTTGGGAATCAGTCCCTGGACAGATTTTAGCCTTGGCTGGGGTCTCATAGGCAGGTCAGCTTTTCTATGCTGTTCAGAATTTTCTGATGATAGTGGCAGTCCATGTGTGTAAGCCCAGTCTAGGATGGTGTCATGGATTGAATTATGTCCCCCCAAAAATGTGTGTGTCATGATTCCCAGTATTGTAATCTGATGAGATTTCCTTATGTGTTGTAAACTCTATCACTATGATGAGGTTCTATGTGATTTCCTTATGTGTTGTAAACTCTATCATTATGATGAGATTCTATGTTATTTCCTTATGTGTTGTAAACTCTGTCACTATGATGAGGTTATACTGATGAGGTCTACAAGATTGGATATTGTCTTAAGCCAATCTCTTTTTGAGATATAAAAGAGAGAAGCAAGCAGAGACACATGGGAACCTCATACCAACAAGAAAGCAGTGCTGGGAGCAGAGCACGTCCTTTAGATCTGAGGTTCCTGCACAGAGAAGCTCCCATACCAAGGGAAGATTGATGACACAGACCTTCCTCCAGAGCTGACAGAGAAAGCGTTCCCTTGGAGCTGATGCCCTGAATTTGGACTTGTAGCCTACTGGACTGTGAGAGAATAAACTTCTCTTTATAAAGCCATCCACTTGTGGTATTTCTGTTAGAGCAGCACTAGATGACTAAGACACATGGTGTGTGAATCTCCATGGGTCATCCTCTTTGAAAGCCAGAAGATGGTGGGTTGCACACCTCTTTGATCTGGAGCAGAGGCTGCTCGTTGGTTGTTTTCCCCTCTCAGCATAGGGGCCTTTCTGGTGATCATCCACACAAGTAACAAAAGCTTATCAGCAGCAGAAATGAATTTTTTTTTGTCCAGTTGTCTCATCCCCATAGGGGCTTGCTTTATATGTCAGTCTGAGGGTTGTCAGTGTCCAGTATTAATGGCCAGGTTATTAGCTATGGCCCAAATCAGTTTCTGTGTGCTCCACTAAAAATGCCCCTAATGGCAGCAATTCCCATCAGGGCTTGGGGGCAAAAATTTACAAAGATGGACATTAATACATCAAAATCAACAATACATATAATAGGGGTTTGTAGCGGCCCTAAAGGGACTTATTCAGAGTCAGGCTGGGGCAAGGGTCTCAATGATGGTAAATTCAGACTCAAAAGTTTTTCTCATTTTGGTGCCAAGTGTTACAGAGATCACAGTCACCTGTGCAATGGTATCTAAAAACCGAAGAGATACAATTGTTTTCATTCTCTCATTGAACTTTAATTGTATCATAAAGCATTGGTCCTCCCTGGTGAAAGAGAGACCTAGGCTTTATCCTCAGTCTTAATTATTTCTGAAAGTCAGAAGACCTGGGCAAAGTTGGCAGAGTCCTCAGTCATTTGCGGACCACGTCTCTACCATACCAAGTGCAAACATGGGTACAGTCCATTTGCTTGGTAACATGGAGGTGGGCCCTCCTATTTTAGTTTTCTCCTTACTATTGCAGCTGCGACTATGTTGCTGCTCGATTATCTTGGCGGGGGCAGTTATCAGACAATTCCAGAGTGGCCCTCTAAGGTCTCTTCAAGGCTGCTCAACATAAGCTATCTCGAAGGGCTTTTTACTCCTTTTTTTTCCCTGCTGTTTTAACTCTTGCTTTGCACTGGTTGTTACAGGGTGTTTTTTACTCCTTTTTTCCCCTGCTGTTTTAACTCTTGCTTTGAGCTGGCTGTTACAGGGTGTTCTCAGTGTCAGGGACCTGCTTAGTGCCTCCAACTATCTCCGGTCCCATTACTGGAGGGCTTTGACTAATAGCTAGGGGACTGTTTCCCTAGACCTTGAATCCTCCATCTTTACAAACTTGCAGGCGAGCATTTCTAGTTGCTCATCCTGTTCACAGATGCAGCTGCTCAATACATCAGTTGTGGCCACACACGACTGCTGCACATCCCTTTCCAACTGTAATTTTTTCTGCAAACCTCTTATGCACACTTCAGCAGCTAGCTGGACTTTGGTAGCCAGCTGAACAGTCCAGAGCAGCAGACATTCCATGGCCGCTACTGCTCTCCTAGCTTCTTTTCCACACTTATGAAGGTCCATGTCTGCCCACAACTGGGCTATGCCGTTTGACATTTTTGAGGCATCACTATAGTCATATGGGGGTCCGTACACATCAAGCATACGGGCCAAACCTCCCCAAATGAAAGTCACTGGCCAGCCTGAGATTTTCCCCACAGAGGCTTTACTCCCACTAGCCATTTACTTGGTCTCCTGGCTGGCTTGATAATTGTTCAGGCATGGAACTTGCCTCCAAAAATGGAGGGCACCGAGAGACTGAAGAAAGAGGTGGGAAACTCCAGGGTGGCAGCAAAGGAGTTTATTAGGAAGACTTACACATGAGGTGAGTCCTGGGCGGCCGCAGGACCAAGCAGATCTCCACGCTCCACAGTGGGAGGGCAGAGTTTTTACAGTGGTAGTGGATAATAGTGGCTTCAAGCCAGGGGCTTACATAAGAATGACTCAGCAAACTGTAGTGAACTAGCAGATTGCATGAGGGTGTTCATGTTCGGGCTCACAAAGCCTGTTTCCCCTTCAGGGGTGCACATACACCTCATAAACAGGCCTTTTTTCTGACTGAGATGATCTTGCCTTGCTGGCAGATTTTATAATTGCAGTCTTTGAGGTTTACCTTCCCAGAACTATGTCTACTCTATGCTATCTATGAAAATATAACCAAATCAGATCCCAGCATGGACAAGTGAGGGAAGGGTGGAGGAGTTAATCAGTTAGTCCAGAATGAGAAATTTTACACACCAAAAGAATTAGAGAACTTTACTCACTTATGTGGAGGCCCTGAGTGGCTCCAACAGTTAAGCGCTGGACTAGACTACTAGCTGAAAAGTTGGTGGTTTGAACTGTAAAGGAGAAACCCCAAAGCCCCTTTGATCAAAGTAAAATTGTTGAACTAATATGGAACCCTGCTATATTCAGCAAAATAAAAACTAAGACTTTTAACAATGTACGCCTTTGAGTCCTTTCTCTGATCAGCAACCATGGGTAATTAGGGAGATGTTTTCTCTACAGTCAAGCTGGAAAAATGTCGATAAACTGTTTCTCAAGGTCTACCAAAACTTTTCCTACCAGAAACAATGTCTCAGGAAAAATACCCTGGCATCACTCTTATCTGAGTCTCCCTGGCAACCGCTTACAAGAAAAGTTTCACTTGAGCAAGCCGTTTCTAAGAGAGAAATGTCCTGTAGCCCCCACCCATAGCCCCTTCCTACTGCATACTCCTGCAATTATCATGCTGTAGCCAATCTAAGGGGAACACACATGCACCCTAAGCCAGTCCCCCCACAGCCCTGCTTCCAGTAACCCGACTTATGTTGATCTAAGTTTGTAATCTCCAATCAAATGATGTAACTTAGGTTCTTTGTTCTAACTCCTTAAATATACATCCATTGCTCCTCTATTTTGGACTCATTTGGTTTCACTCAGGTGGATCTACAGCCCTCCCACATTAAAATGCTATCTGAATGCTTAATAAATCCTCTATGTTTTGACTGATTTAAGGTCTGGAAACTTCTCTGAGGCACATCTTTGACATAGTTGGCAGGATCTGGAGACATCTTCCCCTTTGGTGGACCCTGAAGATTTGCGGATCAGAGCCTGGCACTGGCACCTAGACTCTTGGGCTCTTTGTTTTCCTCAAGCCCTCGGGACCTGCTTGGAGGTAAGAGCTCCCAAGTTGAGCCCCGTGTTTTATGGAGTGACTCTCTGAGGATTTATTGAGTTCTTTCACTTTTTATTTCTGTTTGTAATTTGAATGTTGTGGTGGAGCCTTTATAGTTGTTGCCTGGTTTCTCGGTAGCCATGGGGGTAATTCCACTTTCAAAGACCTTTGAGTCACTATAAGCCACTGAAACCTAGGGCAGGTCAGCTGGTAAATGCTATTAGAGCAGCCACCAGCCACACGAGCCGTTAAAGTCTCCTGTGACAGGATAAGCAGGATATGAGATGGGCCAGACCTTTAGGCTGCCTGCAAGTCACAAGCAAATTCTCATGCAATGAGGGCACACATTGGTTTAAGCAAAACCCAATACAAGTCCTGTGGCATTCCCATTTAAGTTTAGTCTGTGACTTGGAGAAAACTGAAAATGGTTCCCCAGGCAGCACTTCCCTCTTAGATTACCAAAGATCAAAATTGCCATTTAGTGGCCAAACAGTGTAAATTCTGTTTAGGCTCTTCTTTTGTTTTCCAAAGAACACATAATGGTCTAAGTGAGATGGGAAATGCCACCTCAAAGCACCATGTGGGCTCCCTAGCTGCAACTCCCACCACATATATGAGCAAACATTATGGTATGGAGTCAGTACTTTATTTGAATCAGTGGCATACACTCACTAAAGGGAGCCTCGAGGATCAGTGGCCCATTTATGGAAGTTTTGACCTGAATAAATTAATTTTTCTGCACAATAAATTAGAATCTAAAGGTTTTCAAATAAAAAAGAATCAATAGGAAACTTATAACAATTGGTACCAGGAATCTACTAAAAGACAAAATGCCAGTAAGTTTTCCTCTCAGCAAGAGGTAGTACCCAATCAGGCTAAGCAAATTAAGGAAATATAGAGCCAGACCTCTTCTTCAGCCAATTCTTCTCCTCTTCCTTCATTCCCTACTCCTCCTTATGCTCCCCTGGCAGTTACTGTCTCTCTTTACCCTTCTTTGCCTGTTTACTCCTCTGAAAATACTCTATCTGAATTGCCTCATTATTCTGAGGAGTCCTCTAAGGAGGAGGCCTCTAAGGAATCTCCTAAGGAGAGGACCTCCACGGAATCCCCTAAGGAGGAAGCACCGGTTCCCTAGATGCCTTTTAAATTGCAACCCATCCCGCTGGGAACTAGGGAAGCTAGCGTATCCTTCATCCCTTGGACCCATACTGAGCTACATAGCATTGGTAAAGATTTTCCCAGTTTTAGAAACGATCCCTATAAGTTTGTCAGAGAATTCAAATTTCTTATAGATGCATACCAGCCTGGATTAGTAGACCCTTATCAACTAGTGCATATGCTGGTAAGCCCCAGGCATGTGCAAAAATGGTTAGAACATGCTGACTGGAAGGATGTCCAAGCTAATTTAACTATAGATCCTACCAAGTCTGCTGTAAATATGCTAAAAGATACCAAGGATAGAGCAGATGAATTGCATAAGGTTCTTAAGGAAGCCTTTCCTCCTTTAGTAGATTGGACAAAAATTTATAGCTATGTACAGAAAGGGGTGAAACTGTGTATGATTATCGGGATAGGTTATATAAAAAAATTGCTGAACACTCCAGCTTAGACCAAGATACCCCAGGGGATTTGGGGGCTTTTAATGCAACGTTTGTTAAAATGTCTTAACCCTGAGGTCTTAACCCTGAGCTTTCAACCTTAGTAAAGATTAAGAATTTGACATGGAAAAATACTCCCACTGCTGAGCTCATAGGACTGGCCCATGAGTTGGCCTAAACTATGGAGACTAAAGAGACTGTAGCAACAAAGAAATTAATGGCTTTACAGTTGCAGCAGTTACAGATCCAACCTAGGGGGAGAGAAGGAATCCCAGCCCAGAGGAGAGGTCCCAGCAGCAGCAATCTCAGGACTAACATTTGTTTTTATTGTAAAAAACAGGACACTTTAAGAAAGAATATCTCAAACTTAAAAAAAAATATGCACACTGCTCTCCACACCTCCAGCTCTCAAGGATGAGTGACTGGGGTCTAGAGAAGTAAAACATGTTTTTCCCATGGTGGCCGTAGACCCCCAAGGAGAAGCTATTCTTTGTGTAAATAGAGAGGATTGCAGATTTCTTGTTGATACAGGTTCCACCTTGTCAGCTTTAAATCCCATGTGTTTACAGAAACCTGTTCCCCGGAGCACTAAAACTTCTAAAATCGAGGGAGTGACTAATCAGGACCAAACTTTGACTTACTCTTAGCCTGTTAGCATTTCTCTAGGTCCTATAGAGGACTTGCATCCCCTCCTTTTAAATTCTGGCATACCAATTATTTTATTAGGGAGAGACCTACTCTCCAAATGGAAGTGCAGCCTCCAGTTTACAAAGGAGGATGAAATTTTGTTAAGCCTACCTGGAACTAGCCCTACCCAATATTGTACAGACAGTGATTAGGAGGATACTAAGGTTATGTACAAGCCCTAAACTTACCTGAAACTTTTCTACTTGCCCCCTTAGTACTTTCTGTTATAGATCACTTCTGTACCATCCCGAACTCCCTATGGGCCACATCTCCTACAGATGTTGGGTGAATGCTTTCAGGTGCACCTATTGAGGTTCAAATCGACCATTCCAAGCCCTTGTCTAATATTCCCCAATATCAAATAAAGCCGGAGACCAAAGAGTTCCTTGCCACTATAATACAAGACTTTTTAACCAAAGGATTTATTATTCTTTGCACTAGCCCGTGAAATACACTGGTTTTTCCAGTGAAGAAGGCCAACAATTGGCGTTGGCATTTTGTTCAGGATTTGCGGGCCATCACCCGCGTTGTAATCCCCAGGTGTTCATTTGTGCCTGCTGCACACCAGTTGTTGTCTAACGTTCCCTCCGATGCCTCCCATTTTACTGTTGTAGATTTGTGTAGTGACTTTTTCAGTATTCCTGTCCACAAAGACAGTCAATATCTTTGTGACTTCACCTGGGGGGATCAACAATATACCTGGACAGTGATGCCTCAGGGGTACACCAACTCCCATTTATTTTTTACAGGTTTTACGTGCTGACTTACAAAAAATTTTAAGATCCACCCATGGGTCAATCCTACTCCAGTACATGGATGATCTGTTAATCTGTTCATCCACTGAAGAAACTTGCATAAAAGAAAGTGTTACTCTTTTGACCAATCTGGCTAATGGGGGCCATAAGGCCTCCAAAGAGAAGCTTCAATTAGCACAACCTTCTGTTAAATATTTGGGGTCTGTTATTTCAGCAGTAGGCATCTCACTGGAGCCCAAATGGAAAGAGGCAATATTAGCCTTCCCTATGCCCAAAACTAAGAAACAATTAAGAGGTTTTTTGGGTCTCTGTGGTTACTGTCATGCTGGGATCCCCAACTTTTCTTTAATGGCCCTACCTCTTTATCAATATTTAAAGACTTCTGAACCTGATTCATTCCAATTATCGGGAGAAAGAGAGACTGCTGTCTGCCAGTTAAAGAAATCCCTACTACAAATGACTGCCTTGGGTTTTCTCTGCTATGCACTTGATTTTCCCTTCATGTTCATGAAGTGGCCAGAAATGTCCTAGGGGCCTTAACACAACAACATGGGAGACAGAAGAAGCCAATTAGATACTACGGTGTACAACTGTACCTAGTGGCTAAAGGATATCCAACTTGTCTGAGAGCAGTGGTAGCCACTGCCCGTCTAGTAGAGACAACAGGTGATATTGTCTTGGGAAACACCTTGAATGTTTATGTCTCATATACAGCCTCTGCCATTCTGAGCTCTGCTCTCACCCAGTACCTTTCAGCCAGCAGGATGACCTCTTACGAGGTTTTCTTATTGGCTGCCCCATACATCCAATTACGTGCTATCTCTGGATTCAACCCTGCTACTTTAATGCCCACCTGAGGTGGAAGAAGGTCCTCCTCACAATTGTGTTGATTTAACTGACCACTTACTAATCCTCAGGCCTGCTTAAAGAGATCTTAGTTGATAATTTTGATTTCACTTTGTTGATGGCTCATATTTAAGATCTGCTGGCTCCAGTTATCAAGGGGGACATGCAGTAACCACCTCCACTAAAGTTTTAGAAAGTTGTCCTCTTCCTGAGGTGACTTCTGCCCAACAGGCTGAATTGGTTGCACTTGCACAGGCTTGCATGATGGCTTCTGGATGGTTGGCAATCATTTACTTGGACTCTAGATATGCCTTTGGAGATGTACATGATTTTGGGATCTTTTGGAAGTAGAGGGGTTTCCATAATTCTTCAGAGACCCAAATAAAGAACGGTCCCTTGGTTGACGATCTCCTGGATACTTTATTGTTTCCTTCTGCAATCGCAGTGATAAAAGTGCAGGCCCATCAGTCTAACAGTGTCCCTCAGATGGAGGAAATAAAATGGAATAATCTGGCTGATAAAGCTGCCAAGTTAGCAGTATCAACAAAATTCCAAGCTGGCCCTGTCTGATAATTGTTGTAAATGTGGCCATGCAACATTAGATAAGGACGAAGGGAACATTTTTGTGCAGGATGACACATTCAATGTGATTATATGGCATAATTTAGTTTGCCATCAAAACATGGCCCCAGAGGAAAAGGAACAATGGAGAAGGGAAGGATGCCATTTCAATTGTAGTACTAAGTTAATGGAAAGGCCTGTTTCTTCGGGCTCTCAAATTTGGGAGGGTCCTAATAAGAAACCAGTCCTACCCAGATCTTTGCACATTCCCTTAGCACGAACTCCACATGTCTGTAATCATTGGGGGAGAGACAAACTAGCAAATTTTTTATCTCAGCATTGGTGGCGCCATTTTTGGAGTGCTTCCGACCATGTTACTAAACACTGTACTATCCGCTTCCAATTCAATGTTGGGTGACCATGTCAACTGCCCCCTGGGAGGTAACCCTACCTATCGGGCCTATGGTGAAATGGCAAATTGATTTTATCCAACTTTCTCCCCCCAACAGCTATAATTATGTTCTCATAATGTTCTGCATGTTTTCACATTGGGTGGAAGCTTTTCCTAGTCGTAATGCTACTGTTTCCTGTGTAGCCAAAGCTCTCAGAAAAACACCATCCCTACTTGGGGTGCCCCCAAGACCCTTTGCAGTGACTGAGGTACTCATTTTACTGGACAAATCATAAAAGATCTTTGTAAGATATTTCCTATTTTTCAAAGCTGCATTGCCTTACCATCCTCAGTCATGCAGACTGGTTGAAAGAACTAATGGAATCATCAAAGGGCAACTAGACAAATTATCACATTTTTTGCAGCTGTCCCAGGTCCAAGAACTGCCTCCAGTGTTGTTAAATCTATGATCTACACCATATGGGCCCTATATATTGACCCCATATGAAATTGTTACTGGAAGGCCTCTGGATCTTCCTTACTGGTCAAGTTGGATAGATTCCAGTTTTATTCAAGCCAATTGTTAAAAAAATGTTGCCAAGTCTTGATGCGTTATGCCACAATCTACAGTACTTTAGTTAAGGATGCCTTCAACAAAGGAAAGTCTGTAGAAGCTACAGAAGCTCCTCTGTAGCCAGGTGATTATGTTTACTGGAAAAGGCATCAATTAAAAGACTCGCTTGAACCTGATGGAAAGGACGTTATCTAGTATTATTAATCCTCGTGCTGCAAAATCCCTTGGGATCACGTATCTCAACTGAAGAAGACCTCCACTCCCAAATGGACTTTTTAACCCACTGAAGGACTTAAATTGAAGTTCAAGTGATGTGGAGGACAGAAGCAGATGACACCTGGTGTGGATGGCCATCCCCAAGATGACCAGACCAGGCTTGTATAGTCTCCAGAACCCTAAAGCATGCCAATAAGTGGAGACAATATTCTTGGATTTTGCACCATTATTTTCTTTATATTTGCTATACTTTTTTCTATTGTATGTGCTCAAGGTTATGGGCCTTTATAACAGGTCCATCACAAATAGAGAAGTTCAAAAGTGACTCTATTTTTATTAGTTTAAATAAATAGAACAGTAAGCTGCACTGCTGTTGGAATTTTCGGAATTAGTTTTCTTGTTATCATAATACTTACTGTTTTAGATTTAATCTTAGAAGCTAGTGGGATTATCTCTTGCCTTGATATACTTTTTTTTCATTGCACCCCTAAGCCCCTATGTTAATGCTAGTCACTAAAAGGTTCACATGAACATTGAAATCTGCTTATATCTTTTCATTCTTAGCATTTTAGTCATAATTTTCCTTTACCGGATAATTGCTTTTCTATCCTCAGTTATCCCCCAAGCATCTATCAGTTTGCCGTACTGTGGGGGCTTGCATGTTGCTGTGATGCTGGAAGCTATGTCACCAGTATTCAAATACCAGCAGGGTCATCCAGGGGGACAGGTTTCAGCTAAGCTTCCAGACTAAGACAGACTAGAAAGAAGGACCTAGTGGTCTACTTCTGAAAAGAATTAGCCAGTGAAAACCTTATGAATAACAGCAGAATATGTCTGATATAGTGCCAGAAGATGAGACACTCAGGTTGAAAGGCACACTAAAGACGACTGGGGAAGAGCTGCCTCATATGCAGACGAAAGCTGGACAATGAATAAAGAAGACCGAAGAAGAATTGATGCCTTTGAATTATGGTGTTGGCAAAAATATTGAATATACCATGGACTGCCAAAAGAACGAACAGATCTGTCTTGGAAGAAGTACAGCCAGAATGCTCCTTAGAAGCAAGGACGGCAAGACTTCTCACACACTTTGGACGTGTCAGGAGGAGGGGTCAGTCCCTGGAGAAAGACATCATGCTTGGTAAAGTAGAAGGTCAGTGAAAAAGAGGAAGACCCTCAACAAGGTGGACTGACACAGTGGCTGCAACAATGGGCTCAAGTATAACAACAGTTGTGAGGATGGCACAGGACCAGGCAGTGTTTCATTCTGCTGTACACAGGGTCGCTGTGAGTCAGAACTGACTCGACGGCATCTAACAACAACAACATCCTCATTTATGCCCTTCACTGCTGAAGTTTATTTTATTAAAGCAGTTATTTGCATATTAGCAGCCCTTATACACTTCTTTGGGGCTGTATTCCTTCGTTATGAAGCCATCCTTAAGCTCTCTGCTCATACTGTTGCTTCAAGCACCCGTTAACTCCTAGCATGAAAATACATTTGTTAGACTAGCTCAAGCAGTCGCTGGGGCCGTCAACTTTACCAACTGCTGGATATGCCAGATGGCCCCTTAGACTGTCCATCAGAACTCAGACCCGGTCGTAGCCCCAATAATTGATTATTCCCATGCACCTCCTGTAGTGATTAACAAAATCATTTCTTTCAAGAAGGCAATCCAAGTAAGGCTATGGCGTCTTTTGGCTTATCATGGAAGTCACAGATACCTTGATTTAAATTAACTCAGACTGATGACAAGGCTATGCAGAATTGCTCTGAGGGAAAAAAAATCGTGTGCGTGAACAATACCTTGAATAATCCCTGAGTTCAGCTTGGAAGGCCTGCGAGCTTTGCGACCCTACTACTCTTGTCACAGAAAGTAAAAACTTGCATAACTAAAACTAATTTAGGCAAATTGCCCCTCTTCACCTCTGCATAAAGCTCTAGAACTCATAGGACATTTATCCATCTGTAATAAATGTCTAACAGACACCTGGCTTCAACATGTAAATCAATCCATCCCATTTCTTACTAGTCCTTGTATTACACTGGAAAGAAAATGCTTTGTGCTGCTTTTGGGTACGTCTTCTTATGCAAAAGACAAGGATGGCCTAAAGAAAAGAATCCTTATTTTCATCCTGACCCTTAAGTTTGTTCTTTACTCTGCCTAGATGGATGGAGCATATTGGGTCAATGTACACTTGGCCACATTGGAATCCCTTTAGATATCCATATGCATTATGAAAGCACTCATTGAATTGATGGATTAAGATTAGAATTATTGAAAAGAAAGAGGATGAAAAGAGGTTTAAGTTATGGGTATAACCCCATCAAGGATAAACCAGAAGCAGGATTCTCATTTGTAAGGGCTTTTGTACCATGGTAGGGATTTGTTGATTTAGAACATGCCATTAGATACCTTTCTGATACTATGGAATAAAGATGATGATGTTGCCAGTGCCATGGTTGCACAGGAGAGGGCCTTAAACTCGTTAGCAAAGGTAGTAATTGACTATAGAATTGCTTCAGACTACCTCTTGGTGCAGCAAGGCAGTATGTGTGCCATTGCTAATACATCCTGCTGTACCTGGATAAATACGTCCGGGGAAATTGAACAAGACGTAGATAAAATTCACAGAGAGGTTGCCTGGTTAAATGTACCCCAACAGGAATATTGGAACCCCTTCCATGATATATTTAGCTGGTTGCCTAATGGAATAGGCACCTGGGTAAGATATATTTTGCATACTGGAATTATGATCTTAATGGTTATTGTCATTTTAGTTGGAACAGTTAAATGCTGTGTGAAATGTACCACAATGCCATGACCCAGAGAAGCAACCTGATGCCTGCGTGTAGGCTGGTGTAAGTGGAAGCAATGGTTATCCCTAATGAATCAGAAGAAACTTGAATTTAGTCCTGCCAATTTCTCAAGGTCACTGGGCTTCTTAGTTTGAAGTTACCCTCCTAATCATCCCAGAAAAACAGCCATAGCATGGTGAAGAAACCCAGAGCTGCCTGGCAACTAAGGAACAAGTGGTGCCTGGCTATCAAAAAACTGGTAGTGTCTGGGGTCTTAAATGCTCGCTGGTTCAAGCATCCACTAGGGGCAACATAACCCTTAGTATTTGTGATGGTTAAGATTGTGTGTCAGCTTGGCTGGGCCATGATTCTCCGTGTTTTAATGTAATCACTCCCATGACTGAATATACTGTGAGTAGACAATCAGATGAAAGGGAGTCTCCTTGGGGGTGTGGCACACATCTGTATATAAGCAGACATTCTGGCTTTTTACTCTCTCTGGATTCTGGGGCTGCTTCCTGTTGTCTCATCTCCTGTTCTTGGGACTTGAGCTGTCAGCTTATCTGCCGAACCTGGGATTCGTCGATCTGCACAGTCTGTGAGTGGGAGCCCTGCTCTCCGACCTTCTGATCTTGGGCTTGCCAGCTTCTGCAGCTGTGTGACTTGGGAGAGGCCTCTACCCTGATCCATGGACGTGGGACGTTCTAGCCTCTACAATCACATGAGCTGTTTCCTTGATATAATCTCTCTCTATATATATATATTTATACACTTTACTGGTTTTGCTTCTCTAGAGAACCCAGCCTAAGACAGTATTTAAAAGACTAAATACACGCAGAAGAAATGAAGTCTTGAGTTGATCAGAGAACGTTCAGTAAAATCCCTGATAACAAGGAGGGAATTGTAAAGAAGAAACCCTGAAGCCCCTTTTAGCAAAGTAAAATTGTTGAACTAATATGGAACCCTGCTATATTCAGCAAAATGAAAATTGAAACTTTTAACAATGTACACCTTTGAGTCCTTTCTCTGATCAGCAACCATGGGTAATTAGGGAGATGTTTTCTCTGCAGTTAAGCTGGAGGAATGTCCATAAACTATTTCTCAAGGTCTGCCAAAACCTTTTCTACCAGATGGACTCAAATTTTCTTCCATGAAGAAAATGCAGAAACATCTCATGAAAAAAAGACCTTGGCACCACTCTTATCTGAGTCTCCCTGACAACCACTTAAAGAAAGGCTTCACTTGAGCAAGGTGTTTCTAAGAAGGGAATTTCCTGTAACCCTTCGCCCCCCTCATAGCCCCTTCACACAGCATATACCTGCAATTATCACGCTGTAGCCAATCTAAGGGGAACACATATATACTTGTCTACGGCTGGGTTCTCTAGAGAAGCAAAACCATAGAGAGAGAGACAGAGACAGAGAAAGAGATTTATCTCAAGGAAATGGCTCATCCGGTTGTAGAGGCTGGTAAGTCTGAAGTCCGTGGGTCACAATCTTAACCATCACAGTCCACCCTTTGTCAACGTGGCCGTTGTACACATCTCCTTAAACCGTACCTAATCTCTAAATAAAGATAATTACAGTCATATTTGTGCCTAGCATGATACAAATATCACATGTACAACTGAAAATGTACTAGCCCTGTTTACATCTTATATTTTATAAGTGAAGAAGATAAAAATGTCTGATTTACACATAAAAGGAAGAAGTACTTCTAACAACCACAGTCCTCACTTCTGCAACTGGTCATGTGGCATAGCTGGTATTTAGAATTACCTTCTACCACCCCTTCCATATTCCCCTTCCCCTCAGCAAGCACCTCAGCTAGTCCTTGTTCTTTGCCTGGTGGAGTGACCCAAACCTTAATTCCTGAAGGGTCAGGCCATTAGTAGTCATGTCAGAATTGGGTTGCTGTAGTTTTCCATTGTCTTTAATCACAGGGCATGGTAGTACTAAGAAACATCCTCAGAGGTCTCATGTACTCCATACATATTCTTCTTTACCTCCATTATGTAATATCAGTCTAATTTCCCTTTGGTAATCAGGATAAATCACACCAGCCAATTCAGAAACTCCCTTCTTTGCCTGTTGTTCCAGAGGAATGAGGAGCCCAAAGTGGCCAGGTGACATTCTTAGCTTCCAGTTCAATGGAATCAGTGATGTGTCTCTAGGTGGGAGCATTCTTCCCTTTGGAATTAAGACCTCTAGACTCGCAGAGCATAAGGTCATGGGGACAGGAAGCAAAAATTTTGCGAGTGGGTCATTAGGAGTAATAGTGAGTGGTGCTACTCCCATTTGCACCCCTTGATTCCTGGAGCCATGAATCCTGGCTATGGGAGAAACAGCACCATATATTGGAGGCTGGTTTAGAGCATATACAGCCTCCAGGAGGACACTGCCCCAACCCTGCAAGGTACTGACATCTAGCTGGTGCCATAATTGTGTCTTTAGAAGCCCATTCCATCATTCTATCAACCCAGCTGCTGCAGGACCATGGGGAACACGGCAAGACCAGTGAATTCCATGAGCATGGACCCATTGCCTCACTTCATTGGCTGTGAAGTGAATCCCTTGATCCAAGGCGATGTTGTGCGGGATACCATGATGGTGGATAAGGCATTCTGTAAGTCCACGGATGTTAGTTTTGGCAGAAGCATTGTGTGCAATGAAGGCAATCCATATCCAGAGTGTCTATTCCAGGAAGAACAAAACACTGCTATTTCCATGGTGGAAGTGATCCAATGTAATCAACTTGCCACCAGATTGCTGGCTGATCACCTCAAGGAATGGTGCCATGTCAGAGACTCAGTGTTGGTCTCTGCTGCTGGCAGATTGGGCATTCAGCAGTTGCTGTATCCAAGTCGGCCTTGGTGAGTGGAAGACCATTTTACTGAGCCCATGCATAACCTCCATCCCTGCCACCAAAGCCACTTTGTTCCTGAGCCCATTGGGCAATGATGCGAGTGGCTGGAGAAAGAGAATGACTGGTTTCCACAGAAGGTGTCATCCTATCCACTTGATTTTTTTCTTTTCTTTATTGTAGTTTAAGTGAAAGTTTACATTTCAAGTTGGTCTCTCATACAAAAATTTATACATACATCGTTATGTGATCTTAATTGCTCTCCTTATACTGTGACAGCACACTCCTCCTTTCCACCCCTGATTTCCCGTGTCCATTCAACCAGCTCCTAAACCTCTCTGCCTTCTCATCTCACCTCTGGACTACTTGATTTTTAAAATCCTCCTGTGCTGAGGTCACCCTTTGATGAGCATTCACATGAGACACAAACATCTTCACTTATTTGGCCCATTCAGAGAGGTCTATCACATACCTCTTCCCATACTTCCTTATCTACAATTTTCCAATCATGTTCCTTCCAAGTCCCTGAACATCCAGCCACACCATTGGCCAGAGTCCATGAGTCAGTATACAATCACACATCTGGTCATTTCTCCTTTCAAGCAAAATGCACAATCAAAAATGAATAAACAGGTGCACTTCTCGAAGTTCCGCCCATTAGGAGGATTTCCCTTCATCACTGTCCTTTGGGGAGGTCCCAGAACGGGGCTGAAGTGCTGCCACTCTCCACTTTCAAGTGGTACCTGCATATGGAGCAAAACCATCTGTAACCAGGCACAAGCCTTCTCTTCCTAAGTCAACTGATCATAAGGAACTCCCCATGAGACCATAGGTGTAGACTGGGAGACCAAATGTAATGTGACAGGAAAGGAGACCAAGAGCATTTGGGCCACTTCCTCATGCAACTTACTTGAGCCTTCAGGTGCTGCTCGGGCCCTATGGAGTTCTGCTGTGCACATTCAATTTTACAACTCAATGGGTCAGACAATACCCAGTTCATGATGGGAAGCTCAGGGCATATGGTAACTTGGTGGCCCATGGTTAAGCGTTCAGTCACTACTAAGACCCAGTAACAAGCCAAAAGCTATTTCTCAAAAGGAGAGTAGTTATCTGCAGAGGATGGCAGGGATTCACTCCAAAATCCTAAGGGTCTATGCTGTTATTCACCAATAGGGTCCTGCCAAAGACTAAACAGCATCTCTATCTGCCACTGACACTTCATGTACCACTGGATCAGCCAGATCGCATGGCTCAAAGTGACAGAGAGCAGTTTGTATGACAGCCTGAACCTGTTGTAAAGCCTTCTCTTGTTCTGGGCCCCAATCAAAAATAGAAGCTTTTTGAGTCACCTGATAAATAGGCCAGAGTAGCACATCCAAATGGGGGATATGTTGCCTCCAAAATCCAAAGAAGCCCAGCAGGCATTATGCCTTCTTTTTAGACGTGGTAGGGGCTAGATGCAGTAATTTTTCCTTACTTTAGAAGGAATATCTCGACATGCCCCACACCACTGGACCCCTAGAAATTTCACTGAGGTGGAAGGTACCCGAATTTTTGTTGGGTTAATTTCCCACCCTCTAGCATGTAAATGTCTTACCAATAAGTCTAGAGTCACTGATACTTCTCCCTTACTGGGGCCAACCAGCACAATGTCATCAATGTAATGGACCAGTGTGAAGTCTTGTGGAAGGGAAAGGTGATCTAGGTCCCTGCGGACTAAATTATGACACAAGGCTGGAGCGTTGATATACCCCTGAGGTAGGACAGTAAAGGTGTATTGCTGGCCTTTCCAGCTGAAGGCAAAGAGCTTCCAATGGTCCTTTGAAAACAGGTATAGAGAAAAAGTCATTAGCCAGATCGGTAGCTGTATACCAGGTACCAGGAGATGTATTAATTTGCTCAAGCAATGAAATCACATCTGGAACAGCGGCTGCAATTGGAGTCACCACCTTCTTAAGTTTTCAATAATCCACAGTCATTATCCAAGATTCATCTGCATTTTGCACAGGCCAAATAGGCAAGTTGAATGGGGATGTGATGGGAATCACCACCCCTGCATCCTTCAAGTCCTTGATGGTGGCAGTAATCTCTGCAATCCCTCCAGAATGCAGTATTGCTTTTAATTTACTATTTTCCTAGGTGGAGCAGTTCTAATGGCTTCCACTAGGCTTTTCCTATCATAATAGACTTTACTTCACTTGTCAGGGATCCAAGGTGGGGGTTCTGCCAGCTGCTGAGTGTATATACTCCAATTATACATTCTAGAACTAGGGAAATCCCTACAGTATGGATTTGGGAACCCCCTAGACCCACTATGAGAAGAACCTGAGCTAAGACTCCATTAATAACCTGATCTCCATATACCCCTACTCTGACTGGTGGGCCACAGTGACATTTTGGGTCTCCTGGAATTAGTGTCTGTTCAGAGCCAGTAACCAGTAATCTTCAAAAATCTGATTATTTCCTTTTCCTCAATGAACATTAACTCTTACAAAAGGCCATAGATCCCCATGGGGAAGGTTGGGAGAAAGATTAATAGTATAAATTTCTGGCAGTGTAGTGAGGTCCTTCCTCAATGGGACCTGCTCTATCCTTCATTCAAAGTGTTGTGGGTCTATAAACTCCCTCGAGTCTGGGAATTGATTGATTGGCCGTGTCTCAAGCTGTGTTCTCTAGAGAAGCAAAATAGTGAAGAGTCTCTCTCTCTCTCTCTCTCTCTATATATATATATATATAGAGAGAGAGAGATTTATATCGAGGAAATTACTCATGTGGTTGAAGAGGCTGGAAAATCCCATGTCTGTGGATCAGGCTGGAGGCTTCTCCCAACTCATGTAGCTGCAAGGGCTGGTGAACCCAAGATCAGCAGGTAGGCTGCTATCTCAAGTTTCAAGAACCAGAGTCAGATAAACAGGAGCCAGCTGCAGGATCCAGAGTGAGCAAAAGGCAGCAAGTTTTGCAAGAAAGTCCACCTATATTGGATGCAGGCCACACCCCCAAGGAAACTCCCTTTCATCTGATTGGTTTCTCACAGTAGATCCCATCATGTAGGTGATCACATTATATCAGATCTCATCATGGAGGTAATTACATCATTACACAACTGCCAAACTACATCATAACTGCCAAACCACTGAGAATCATGGCCTAGCCAAGTTGACACACAACCATAATGATCACAAGCCGTAACTCTCTATTCTGGCAATTTGAGTTAGACTGCCATTCACTTGACATAGAATTCTTCCACTTGTACAGATGAAGTACATATTTAGTAGATTTCCCATCTATTTCACTCCTAGGGACACCATTACTAAGTAGTCAATGCCCTAAAGTCCATAGGAGTCAGACTATTCTGATTACTGCTTTGACTCTGCTGTCCATTACGGCAACCATGCCCACTTTGTCTTTGCTGATTTAGTGTCACCACTTGCCCCCTACCACCACAGGGTCTGACCAGCCCCATCGTAGTTACGTGTCTTAATTAAGTTAGGGCATTTTCCACTGTCAAATCTGACTTACATAAAATAGCAATCACAGCAGTCTTCAAGGATGTTGGGGCTCCCTTCACAAATTTGTTCCTCACTGTTGTGGTAAAAGGTGTGTCCTCTGGGCACTCCATGTGTGGGTCTGTGGGTCTAACCTGATAAATCCACTCTAACATGTCAATTTCCCTAAACCTTTGGATACCTTCTTCTACAGTATACCAAGGCAGGTCTGGTACTTCAACTTGATTTAGTGTAGGCCACTGTGTAATCTATGCTTCAGTGAACCAATCAAATAAACTATTAGATCCTTTCCTAATTTCTCGAGCTGAAACTTTGAATGAAGAATCTGTGCTTATACAATCAAACACTTTGAGGGACAGAGTAGCAGGCGTAGGGGTCTGGGGACCATGGTTTCAGGGTACATCTAGGTCAATTGGCATAACAAAGCTTATTAAGAAAATGTTCTGCATCCTACTTTGGTGTGTGGCATCTAGGGTCTTAAAAGCTTGTAAGCAGCCATCTAAGATGCATGAATTTGTCCCAACCACCTGGAGTAAAGGAGAATGAAGAA
>NW_004444013.1:12184759-12210060 GCF_000243295.1 Trichechus manatus latirostris
CTGGATTCTCTATCAGCCCAGAACTAAAACAATTTCCAAGGCCAATTCTTCAGACAGGGATTGGACTGGACTGGGAGACTTAATGTGATATTCGTGAGGAGTGTGCCTTTTAGCTCCAGCAGATAGAAGAGACTAAACAGGAAGCTTCTGTCCAGAGGTGAGATGGGAAGGCAGAGAGGGTTAGGAGCTGGTTGAATGGACATGGGGAATCAGGGTTGAAAAGGAGGAGTGTGCTGTCACAGTATGGGGGGAACAATTAGAGTCGCAGAAAAATGTATGTATAAATTTTTGTATGGGAAAAAATTAAAAAATAAAAATAAAAAAAGAAAGAAATAAGGCTTTCTTTCATGGCACAAGTGGCAACTTTGAGGTCATTTGTGTGGCACCTGAGCCCTGAGATCATCTCTTTCTTTCAGCACTTTGCCTAACAAAGGTAGGACCAACCAACCAGCTTCCTTATATTTTCATTCTGACAAAATTGTAGGAAGATATCAAACATGCACTCACCCAGAGCCTTGCCTCTTACCAATACTTGATCTATTGCTGGTGAGATTTTGCATATTTCTATTGTCACCTCACACCATGGATTAGCAGTGCCCTCTTTACTACTGCAAGCAGAGTCATCAACACCTTTAAATCTAACTAGACTTGAGAACCAATTTAGAAAACTCATTCTTACAATTTTGTTTCTCTAGAACCACTCTCGATACCAAATGTCTTAAGTTGGGTTCTCTAGAGAAGCAAAACCAGTGAAGTGTCTATATAGAGAGACAGAGAGAAAAAGAGATTTATATCAAGGAAATGGCTCACATGGTTGTAGAGGCTGGAAAATCCCAAGTCCATGAGTCAGGCTGGAGGCTTCTCCTAACTTATGAAGCTGTAAGGGCTGGCAAACCCAAGATCAGCAGGTAAGTTGCTAGCTCAGGTCTCAAGAATGAGAGGTCAGATGATGACGAGCCAGATGCAGGATCCAGAGTAAGCAAAAGGCAGCAAGCTTTGCCAGAAAGTCCATCTATATTGGATGCAGGCCACACCCCCAAGGAAATTCTCAATTGATTGATTGTTCATAGCAGATCTCATTGTGAACATGATCACTTTATATCAGATCTCATCATGGAGGTGATCACAACATTACAAAACTGCCAAACTACATCATAACTACCAAACCACTGAGAATCATGGCCCAGTCAAGTTGACACACAACTTTAACCATCACAGTACCCTAAACCAATTGACCCTAACCCCCACTTCCAGTAAACCCACCTTACATTGATCTAATTTTGTAATCTCCAATCAAATGATGTAACTTAGATTCTTTGTTCTAATTTCATATATATGTGTCCACTGCTCCTCCATTTTGAACCCATTTGGTTTCACTCAGGTGGACCTGTGGCTCCCACATTCGAATGCTCTCTGAATGCTCGATAAATCCTCTGTGTTTTGACTGATTTAAGGTCTGGAGACTCTTCTCGAAGACAGAAATTCACCTAGAGGGGCCTCAGGAGATAGGCCTGGCAATCTGCTTCCAAAAGGTCACAGCCTTGAAAACCCTATAGAGCCGTTCTACTCTGCACACATGGGGTCGCCATGAGTTGGAATCAACTTGAAGGCAAGTAACAACAACAACTCAGTGACATAATTAAAATTCTTTTCAGGGAATCTATGTAGAGATAAATTCTGAAGACATTTGACCATGAAAGAAGAGCCTAATTTTGTCAGATTGCGTTTGTGAATATGGAAGCACTGACTACAGATTCTGAACACAAAGTACTGCATCCTTCAGGAGGAAGGATTCTCACTATTCGTTTGGCTGATTGACTGGAACAAAAGGAGGGAGGGATTGAATTAAGTTGGGCTGCCAAATATGCTTTGGCCTTTGGTAAAAGACTTGCTGTACTGACCCCCATGTGTCCACGGTCAGATTGTTTGATGTTTTTCTAGACCTTGATTTCCTCATCTTTAAAATGGTAATGATAGTATACCTCACAAATTTCCGTGAGGGTTAAATGATTACTACACATAAAACATAAGAAGATGACCTGGAAAATAGTGTCGTCTGTATTGGTTTATTTCTTGTTGTTTGTTGTAGTCATACTTACTTTTTGCCAAAAAATTTTCACTGATTTCCCTTTTGGTTTTCTAGAAGGGTTTCACTTCATGTATGCCTTGCAGTTGGGTGGGACTAAGTAACTAGTTTCTGCCAATGAGTTACGAGTGGAAAGTATGAGTCTAACTTTTAGGGGAAGTGTAATTAATTTCTGGCACAGGTGTCACCAGCGCTGGAGATAGTGGCTCTCCAATCAGCCTGTGTTCCTCAGAGACCCCTGCACACCTAACGTGAACATGTCGTTATTGTTGTTGTTAGGTGCCGTGGAGTCAATTCAGACTCATAGCAACCCATTGTGACAGAGTAGAACTGCCCCGTAGAGTTTTCTAGGCTATAATTTTTATGGAAGCAGATTGACAGGTCTTTTCTCCTGTGAAGCCGCTGAGTGGGTAAGCAGTCGAGTGCTTAACCATTGCACCTCCAGGGCTCCTCTATTATGAACATACAGGGGTTAAAGGTCTAAATCTTTGTTGTTTTAAACAGTCAGGATTTCTGAGTTATATGTTTCCACAGCACAACCTAGTCTATCTAGTAAAAATATATATAACAAAACATTTTCACACTATTGTATTTTGTGATTTTCTTTTTAACATCTTTGTTTCTATCTTTTTGGATTTATATGCAATTAGTATTACAAAAATGGATTTATAATTTACAGATTCTTGTGAGAATGCATTTTTATGTTAAAATATATTGTGCTTATTATCCCAGGCTGCGTTATTGTTTTCATCACCACAATTTGTTTTACTTGTACTGTCTTCTTGGACATTGTTGTTTGGGTTTAAAAGAAAGAAAGATTGATTTTTCCATGTTGCCAGAAGGGAAATAAACCTTTTCTCTGCTCCCTTTTTTAGATCATTTCTGTCAGAAAGCTAGTAATTATAAAAACTTCCTCTGTCCCTTTAATATGTATATAAATTTTTCTAAAAGCTAAATTAGTCTCTTGTCAGCATTTAAAAAAATTGCTATGAGATCGATTCCAACTCATGGTGATCCCCTGTGTGCAAAGTAGAACTGCAGTCTATAGGGTTTTTAAGGCTGTGACATTTCAAAAGCAGATTGCCAGGCCCTTCTTCCAAGTGCCTCTGGGTCGATGTGAACCATCAACCTTTCTGTTACTTTTCAAGTGCTTAACCGTTTGTGCCATCCAGGGATTCCTTTGTCATCATTGCTGTTGTTATTAGGTGGCGTTCAGTCAGTTCTAACTCACAGCGACCCTATCTACAACAGAACAAAACGGTCCTGTGCCATCCTCATAATCGTTGCTATGCTTGAGCCCATTGTTGCAGCCACTGTGTCAATCCATCTCATTGAGGGTCTCTTTTTTGCTGACCCTCTACTTTACCAAGCATGATGTCCTTCTCCAGGGACTGGACCCTCCTGATAATATGTCCAAAGTACATGAGATAAAGTCTCACCATCCTCACTTCTATGGAGCATTCTGGCTGTACTTCTTCCAAGACCAATTTGTCCGTTCTTCTGGCACTCCATGGTATATTCAATATTCTTCACTGAGTTTTGATTGTTTTTAACAGATATAACCAGTGCTGATGATTGAAAACATCAAGAATGCAAATTAGAACTCAAGATAAGCAGAGCTTCCTAACAATTGGACTTCTACAGCAATGCAGTGTGTGTCCTCTTTCAACCCATGGAAGAATCCTAGGAGAGCCTGAGCCTGTGAGGAAGCTGCAGAGGAACTCAGAGTTTGTTTAGATGGTCTCTGAGGCTTCACCCAACTCTGAAAGTCAGTGATTGTAAACAAAGTGGATACTCAAGTCATTGCACCATGGATGAACAGATTTGACTTTACTCATGCTTGTTAAGGGTTAATTATAAATCTGTTGTTGTTCTTTGCCATCAAGTTGGCTCCTGACTCGTAGTGACAAGATGTACAACAGATCGGACCGTTGTGATCCACAGGGTTCTCATCGGCTAATTTTCAGAAGTAGATCACTAGGCCTTTTGTCCTAGTCCATCTCAGTCTGGAAGCTCCACTGAGACCTATTCAGCATCATAGCAACACGCAAGCCTCCACTGACAGGCAGGTGGTAACTGCACTTTAGGTGCATTGGCCAGAAATTAAACCTGGGTCTTTCTCATGGAAGGCGAGAATTCTACCACTGAACCATCACTGCCTCCCCTCTCGTAAATATGTAGGAGGGCAAAATACAAAATAAAACTTCAGGCACGGCCAGAATAACAGGTGAATTTCTCATCAAAGTTCAAACAATAGATCAAAAGCAGAATTCAGCCCAAAAGCACAGGCATGAGTTATGAGGTTCAGAAGACATGTCCCCTAATACTGTAATACACTGAGATGGTTAGATTCTTTTCTGAATCTGTACTCCCCTGTTCGCCCTATCTTCACAGAAAATACCATATTCTGTCTTGAATTAGAGATTTTTCCACGTTGTCTTTTTGGTAAATGTGATATTGTATTCATAGGATACATAAGTGGTAGTGACATTTCTTGGTCAATAGCTATACAGTGAAATCTGTGAGAGCCAGAACTTGACGGGACTGCTTTGTTTTTCCAGGTCTTGCAAGTTTTCTGACTTTTACAGGGTGCAGTCTTGCCACTTTTCTATCGCTCAGTCTAGCAGAAAATATTTGTGTTTTCCTTCTCTGACAGGTTTCTGCCTTACACAGGTTCTTGCTTTCGCAGGTTTTATCGCGTATGTGCTAAAAAAAATCGGTATGTAGACTTTTTAGTTGCCGTCAAGTCAATTCTGATTCATGGAGCTCATGTGTGTCAGAGTAGAACTGTTACATGGAGTTTTCAGAGCTGTGATCTTTCAGAAGCCGATGGCCAGGCCTGTCTTCCAAGGCACCTCTGGGTAAGTTGGAGCCAACAATCTTTCCACTGTTTGTGCCATGCATGGACTCATGTTATATAGACCAGAGTTTCTTAATAGGCATCAAGGAGTAGGCTTTGGCGACCCGTGGACTCCCTGAAGTTGGAGATATCATTTGAAGTGAGTGTGAGCACAAGTACAGTTTGCTATGTTTTTAGATTCTCAAGATGTTTCCTGGACTCAAAGATGCCTGAGGATGCAGGATGTGTACTTCCTCCAGCACAGAATCCTGAACACAGCAAGTTTCCATAAATATTGAACATAATAGCTCTGTAAAACTGAGTGTTTTGAACTAATTTTTTAATCTGACAAGCCAATGTACCTGGGAGCTTTCTTACACACTTAACTCACTCTTAAGGTCCCTGAGTGGCACAAATGGTTTGCTGTCATCTACTAACCAAAAGGTTGGCAGTTTGAACCCACCCAGTGGCACTTTGGAAGAAAGGCCTGGTGATCTGCTTCCGTAAAGATTACTGCCAAGAAAACCCTATGGAGAAGTTTTACTCTGTAACATATGGGGTAGCCAGGTGTCAGAATCGACTCAGGGGGTAATGGATTTGTGTTTTTTTGTTTATCTCACTCTTGTAAGATTGTATCATTTCTGCTTGTCCTAAATTTTCTTGTCATTATCCTTCCTCTCCCACCAGCCTGGGCTTTGAAATGGGCATGGAAAGTGGGTGTCATTTGTGCTACCTAAACACCATCAGGTTTTCAACAGGCTACTTAGCAGGAAGCAGCCCCAAATAGCATCTTCCAATCCTATTCTTTTTTTAAAAAAAGGAGCCTTCCAATAACTATACTTTTCTAATAGAAAAGAATGTCCTATTAGTTGGGTGAGCTCTCCATCACTGGAGGTGGCAAGCCAATTCTCTATTGACCACTTATGAGAGACATCTAGAAAACTGTGGAAGGTTAGGCTAGACCTTAGAGTCCCACATGTTTCAAGTGTAGAATGGAGAGAACATGGCATCTGCTGGGAGTAGGGTATACAATGACTCTGAGACATTGAGGGTAGTTTGGGGGGATCGTTGGAGGCTGGAGCAGTGGCATGAACTACCATTGATC
This sequence comes from Trichechus manatus latirostris, assembly GCF_000243295.1. NCBI lineage: Eukaryota > Metazoa > Chordata > Mammalia > Sirenia > Trichechidae > Trichechus > Trichechus manatus. Next base: position 12,190,790 of record NW_004444013.1, read on the forward strand.
CCAGATCTCCAGGAGAAGAACACACATTACTCTGGCAGTTACATATGTTTTCCTTCAAACTGGTTGCCAGGTTGGTTTGACTGATGACATCAGAGGCTTCCAACCTTCCTGATTGGATGGACTAAGCTCCGTGGATGCTTGGAGTGGATGTGGATAACAGCATCTTCTCAGAGCTGTTTCCCACTCCTAACTTCTCCCTAGTCTGGAGAAGAGATAACAGGCTTGGGTTCAGCCAGAATATTGAATAGTGGTTTGGACCTATTAGGGCTTAGGTTCTGTAGAAGGGAATAAGTAGTTTGAGAGAAATCATGGCCAGTTGTCAACCAAGTTCCCTGTCTGAGGACCTTAGTCCCCAGCTGAGCTCCTCAGGGTTGATAGAGGATGAAGAAATCCCAGGACCATCAGGTGAGTGGACTGGAGTATGGAGAGATTTTAGAGGGTTAACTAGTAATGAGAAAGGGGTAGGGAAGTTAGGAAGGAGTACCTGAGTAGGGTGTGAATAAAAGAAAGGAGGGATTTGAGAGTATAAGAGCTGCAGACACAGACGTCGACATGGAAGGTAAACCTGGGAATCAAGGAAGAAGGGTTAGGAGATGAGATCCAAGGAGGAGAAAAGGGAAACAAGCAGAAGTTCCTCCCTCCCCCCCCTTTTTTTCCTTAATTTGGATAAATTACCTATAATGAAGAAAATTTTTGAGGACAGGGAGATGGAATAATGGCAAGGTGAGTGGGAGCAGATAGGTATTAACAAAGGAGAAACATGGGAAGATGGCTTGGGGAAAGAACAATAGTCTACAAGGCTGGAGAGGATGGAGGGGAGCATTTCTTTCTTGGGTGGGGGAGCTTGGGTAATAGATGGTTGAACTCTAAGGGAAAAAAAAAAGCTTTATACTGTAGCTTCGTTTCTGTTCTCAGCCCCCTGGGTAGAGCCTAACCCCCCGCCTGAGTCTCCTGGCTGGAAGAGGGATTGGTTAACAGCATTAGAGGAGGAGATAGCCGCAGAGGCTGAGGACATCTGGGTCGTAGAGTCACTAAGCGGGCTCAAGATGAAGCTGAAGAAGCAGCGGGTGTCATCTGTGCTGCCTGAGCATCATGAAGTCTTCAACAGGCTGCTTGGTAGGAAGAGACCCCAGATAGCACCCTCCAATCCTACTTCTTTTTTAAAAAGAACTTCCAATAACTACACCTTTCCAATAGAAAAGAATTCCCTGTTAGCTAGCTGAGCACTACATCCCTGGAGGTGGCAAGCCAACTCTATATTGACCACCCATGAGGGACAGCCAGAAAACGATGGAAGATTAGGCTAGACTTGAAATAGGTCTGTACTTGGAATTCGAAAACTTGCTTTCAGCTGGACCCTATGAAATTTATTAACTCTTACCTACCTTTCTGAATCTCTAAATGTCTTCATCTGTACCGGGGGGATAACAAGGCCATCTTCACACCCCAATGTGAACATCAAATGAGAAAATGACCATGAATGACTCTATGTCATCTGAAATGGTACGTTCATGTTCGATTAGGGGCATGATTGTTTATTTAAAGATCTTAATCATGCTCATGTTCTACTGATACCCAGCTTCTTGGAAAACTCAGGATGGGGAGTTATCATCCTTTGCCCAGTGAAATGTTCTCTCTTTTCTTCCCATTGCCCTTACCTTTGGCCACAACCCTGAAACTTCTCCAAGGGAGGCATGGCTCTCCTCTTTGCTCTGGTTAATGCCCACGGCAACCCTGCTCGTTTCCCAAACTAACAGTTGCCTTCTTTTCACAGAGGATCCTGTTGTTAAAAAATTCCTGGCCTGGGACAAAAACCTGAGGGTCTCTGACAAGGTAGCATTCATCGCCATCAAACTCTATTCCTGCACAAACACGTATCCTGGGACGGGGGTGGGGGTGCCTTCTAAACCCACAGTTCTACTCCTCTCTCCCTCTACATTATCTCCAACCTAATGCCTCTTCCTGGCCTCTTCATGACTGGCCAACACCTCTCTCTGGGGTCCTAGAAGGTTCTTGCAGTGTGAATGGGCAGCCCCTGCCTTTGCCCAGGGTCCTTTGGAATTTGAGGCCTAGACCATAGTCTTTCCCTGGATATTGGTCCGTTTGGTTGCTGCCACCTTAAGTCCCAGTCGCCTCTCCTCTCAGTTCCTTGGGATTCCTCTTTGCTCCAGCCTATCAAAGATCCTCCTGATACCAGCCATCCTGAACACACTCCCTCAAACTGTCAGCGCATGCCATCCTGAGAGCATCATGGACTTCCCTTCCTCTGACTTCTCTGATTTGCAACCAACCTACTGATGCCACCCTTCTTCTCCCCAAACAAGTACGCTTGCCCAACACAGGTTCTCTTCCCTGAGCTACAGCCTGTCCCAGCCTCTCATTCCCTGATTTCAAGGTCCTTCCTCTTCTGGGATGTGACCTCTCTCTCGTGGTTTTTCCCTCTCCCCATCAGTATCTCCTGAGCATGGTCATTGCTTACTTTAGCCGGGCTGGCCTCTTTTCCTGGCAGTACCAGCGGATCCATTTCTTCATAGCTCTGTGAGTATTTTGCCTCATTCCATCAACCAATATCCAGTAACCTGGGAGTGTGGACCCAAGTGCCAAGGTGGCACAAGTGTGTTATGATCAGTTACTAACCAAAAGGTTAGCAGTTCAAACTCACCCAGCAGCACTGCGGAAGAAAGGCCTGGTGATCTTCTGTAAAGATCACAGCCAAGAAAACCCAATGGAACAGTTCTACTCTGTAACACATGGGGTCACCATGAGTCAGAATCGACTCAATGGCAATGGGTTTTTTTTGGGGGGGTTGGGAGCATGGGCAGGGGAGAAGTGGGACTCTAACCTTCATCTATTCTTCAACCTATTAGTACTGTTTATTCTGTGTATAAAAATTACGGGAGTTATTTGGGTATAGGGATTATAGTGTTGTGGTTTTTTAAAATACTGTTCCTTTTAAAAACAAACACCCTAATGTCAGTTAAAAAAAATTGAACAAAACATAAAAGCCTCCTAAGAGAAAAGGAAGAAAGAATTGACACCACCATTATTGTTGTTGTTGTTAGTTGTGGTCGACTTTGTCCCTGCCTCATGGTGACCCCATGCACAACATCATAAGTTGCAGACTGAACTGTTGTGATCAGTTGCAGATTGAACTGTTGTGATCCATAGGGTTTTCACTGGCTGATTTTCAGGTAGATTGCCATGCCTTTCTTCCTTGTCTGTCTTAGTCTAGAAGCTCCACTGAAACCTGTTCAGCATCACAACAACACGCTAGCCTCCACCGACAGACACGTAGACACCACCATGCCCCACAAGCAAATAGGCTTGAAACATAGTCATTTCTGCTTCCCTCTGTCTCTCTCTTTCCCATGTCAATGCCACATGTAATTGTCATCTTCTGGCTTCCCACTACAGATACCACGATTCAAGTCCTCCTTACATGACACAGACCTCTTGGAAAACTCTCCCAGGCAAGCGTTTCTTAGTCTCTCCCCAAATCTATCCATCTGTATGTGTTGCCTGAATAGCCTTCTACAACCCAGGTCAATCTACTCACATTTCTCCTTAAAAATTATATTGGCTAATTACTTTCTTAATCAAGTCTAGAGTTCTCAGTTTGAACTCAACATTGCCTATACTCTCCATCAAACTTGTTTACCATTCTGCTATTTCACTATTCCTTCTAAACACTCTGCAGTCTCCCTCCCTCTATTTTTATATTGTGTTTGTTGTCTAGATGTGTTTCATACATGTGTATCAGAAGACAATTACCTATCCTTCAAATCAGTTCAAACACCAAAACCTTCATGATGTCCCCACAGCATTTGGCTAAAATCCTACTACCATATGCTCTTTTGGGTTACAGTTATTTCTTATCTCCTCTGTCCCCTTACAAAATCCCCTGAGACTAGGTACTTGTTGAAGGCAAGTGTTTTAGTTATGTAGTGCTGCTATAACAGAAATATCACAAGTGGGTGGCTTTAACGAACAGAAATTTATTTTCTCACAGTTTAGGTGGCTAGAAGTCTGAATTCAGGGCACTGGCTCTAGGAGAAGGCTCTCTCTCTGTCTGCTCTGGGGGAAGGTCCTTGTCTCAGCTTCTCTAGCCAGCCATCCTCGGAGTTCCTGAGCTTACAGGCTGGTCGGCCTCTTTGTCTTCAGATAGTGTTGATCTTCCCCTTGTGTCTGCCTTCTTCTGCACCTAATCTGCTTTTTTATATCTCAAAAGTGATTGGCTTAAGACATAGCCTATACTATATGGCCTCATTTACCTAACAAACCCTATTTCCAAATGACATTATAACCACAGGCATAGAGGTTAGGATTTACAACACATGTTTTGGGGGGGACACAATTCAATCCATAACAGCCCGTGTCTGCTTTCTTCTGTGCCTAATCTGCTTTTATATCTCAATAGTGATTAGTTTAAAACACACCGTACACTGATATGGCCTAGTTAATGTAACAAAGAAAACCCTACTCCCGAATGAGATCACATCTGTGGGCATAAAAACCAAAAAACCAAACTTGTTGCCGTCGAGTTGATTCCGACTCATGTTGACCCTACAGGACAAAGTAGAACTGCCCCATAGGGTTTCTAAGGAGTGGCTAGTGGATTCGAACTGCCAACCTTTTGGTTAGCAGATGAGCTCTTAACTACTGTGCCACCAGGGCTTCTCCATAGGCATAGGAGCCAGGATTTATAACATATATTTTGGGGAGACACAATTCAATCCATAACAGCAGGTGTTATCCTTTCTGGGAGGCTGACCTCAGGCACAGACCCTCCCTGGTTCTGCTCCTGACAAGCAACCTGACTTCTGTCTCCAGCTACCTGGCCAGCGACATGGAAGAGGACAACCAGGCCCCCAAACAAGCCATTTTTTCGTTCCTCTATGGGAAGAACCGCACCCAGCGCCCATTGTTCCACAAGCTAAGATTTCAATTCGTCAGATCCATGGGCTGGAAGACAAGGGTTTCCAGGGAAGAGTGTGAAGAGGTGGGGCTATGGGGCTTTGGGGAGGGGTCGGGATTGAAGAGGGGGTGGAACGTGAAGGATTGAAGTTGGGATTTGGGGATTGCAAAGAATGGAAGGCTGGACAAGGAGAGGGAGGGACCTATGTGGAGACCATCGTTTTTCAGGGGGCTGCTTGTGTTTTCTGAGGTTCGCTGGTGGCACAGCGGTTAAGTGCTCAACTGCTAACCGAAAGGTCTGTGGTTCGAACCTACCAGCTGATCCAAGGGAGAAAAGACCTGGTGATCCGTTCCCATAAAAATTATAGCCTAGGAAACCCTATGGGGCAGTTCTACTCTGAGATGGACTATGAGTTGAAATCAATTCAATGGCAACAGGTTTAACAGAGTTTGTCTTTCCAGATCCAGGCTTATGACCCGGAGCACTGGGTGTGGGGGCGAGATCGCACCCTCATTCCCTAGAGCTCCCAAAGACCACAGAGGCTCGGGAACATCGGCCTGAGGAGAGGTATGTCTGTGTTCTCACCTGTAGGAACAGGATGATGTATTGTCCATTTAGGAAATATGGGGAACCATTTGCTTCACCCAGAACAAACCCCTCCAAACCACATAACCTTACATACAATGCGTAATAGACCAGTCGGGTGGATGCTCCCTTCACCATCTGAGGCTCCCTGTCAGCCTCACAGTCTCAGATTGACAACCAGTCATAGGCACAGCCTCAGTGAGCCATGCTGGGCACTGGTGAGGCCACTCAGTGGGACCTCAAGAAAACCAGTTTGTCACCAAAGTGTGGATTTGGCCAAAATCATTTAACCCAAAGCAATTGGGCCAAAGAACATCTTTGATGGCGTGCTGATTTTGGTCAAAAGTGAGCATCACTTAGTCATAATTTTCCAGATATTTTCCACATATTCAGTAGCAGATTATTCAATAGGCAAGGTAAGCATGGTGCGTATAGATCATCTGCAGTGAACAATTACACTTTTTTTTTTTTTTTTTTGCCACATCAATGATTCTGCTTCTAGGTATGGCTGGCATCTCTCTGTCTCCCAACCACACAGCACCTTCCTACAGAATCAAAGCCTCTTTTCAAGTTTATAGTCCCTGACAGATTATAATCTGGGACAGATTACCCAGTCAGCCAGGTAAGCATAGGCTTACTTGTGCTTACTTACTACTCTGTAGTGAACAGTTTCACACGTTTTTCACCACCTCTTTGATCACTGCAAATTAGGAAGTAAGCACAAGTAAGCCTGTGCTTACCTTGCCTCTTGGGTAATCAGCCCCTGCATGTATTATGTTTTTACTTTCTCTTTTTAATTCATTTTTGGCCTTTTGTCCCTTAGGGATACCAACTATAGGGATTTATTGATAACAAAGTAAATGTTTAATAATAGGATATTAGATGCAACTGTCCACATATTCAATAGAAGATTAATTATAACTAGGGGGCAGTGGTGGGTCAGTGGTAGAATTCTCACCTTCCATGCAGGACACCCGGATTTGATTCCTGCCCAATACACCTCATGCGCAGCCACCACCCGTCTGTCTGTGGAGGCTTGTGTGCTGTTATGACATTGAAGAGGTTTCAGCGTAGCTTCCAGACTAAAACAGAGTAGGTGGAAAGGCCTGGCGACCTACTTCTGAAAATCAGCCAGTGAAAACCCAATGGATCACAACGGTCTGATCCTGTTGTGCATGGGATCGTCATGAGTCAGGGGCCAACAATTATAACTAACTACATTTTCATTCAAATCTGCTTTCAAACAAATTGCATATGGCCAGATCACTGGTGCCACAGCCATCGTCAGGCCACTTGGAAAGACCATCAGCACATAAACAAGCACACAAACACTCAAAGTCAGATGTTCACACACACAGAATCAACATCGATGGGAACACAGACATCTTGACTCAATTGATGATGTGAAATGAGACCCAGGGAGGAACAACTTAGACTGACCTTTAGTTTGTAAAGATGAAGTCTGGGGTTCAAGGTTGGGCTTAGAATGCGTGGGTATGGCATGGCTTTTACATAGACTAGGGTTATAGATGTATATTTCAAGACGTGAGTCAAAAGTGAGAATTAAGAGTTATGGCTAGGTCTTGAGAGAAATGAGTAAAGCAACTGGCTTTAGAAGAAGGTGTGAGAGTGAAAAGTTGGGAGTAGAATGTGAGGTAGAAGTTGGTTAGGGTTAGTGTAAAACAGAATAATTTTGAAATCTAGAGATGTAATTTATAAATTAAGTTTAAGCCTGAATGTAGAGATTTGGCTACATGATGAAGGCTTGATACAGTTACCCAACTCATTTCATTTTGTGATGAACCTCAAATTATAGAAACTTTCTCCAACTGTGTAAGTATATTTATGCATGTGATTTTTTAAAAATAATATTTTATTGTGTTTTCAGTGAAAGATTATATGTACAGCATATTAGGTTCCCATTTGACAATTTCTATACAAACTGTTCAGTGACACTAGTTGCATTTTTCACAATGTGTCAACATTCCCTTTAATTGCATTCTGGTTGTTCTACTTCTGTGTGTATGTGATTTTTGTGATGACCCTCTAATTATATAAAATTTCCCCAACTGTATATTATGGGTGCATGCATGCACACACACGTGTACTCCTCAGATCACTGGTTGAAAGGGAGTTGTGGGCAGAACCTCAGAAATATGGTGGCTGAGAGAAAATAAGGAAAAGGGCAGGAATTTAAGGAGAAGAGAAGAGAAATTAAAAGAGCAAAAAGGTCATATGGAAAGAATATGCAGAAAGAAATGAAACCAGGACAATTAGGAAAAGGAGAAAAGGGAAGAAAGGAAAGAGACAGAGTGAGCACTTCCTTTCCCCTGACTCAGCCACTCAAGGACCAGTCTTTCCTCTCCTACAATTACGCCTTCTCCCCTCAAGTCTATAGTTAAGGATGTTTGTCAGAATGATCAAAGGTAGAGAAATATTAGCTTTAGGGTAGCTTACTGTTGTTGTCGTTATGTGCTATCGAGTAGGTTCTGACTCACAGTGACCCTACGTACAACAGAACGAAACACTGCCAGGTCCTGCACCATTCTCACAATCGTAGCTATGTTTGGGCCCATTGTTGCAGCCACTGTGTCAGTCCATCTTGTTGAGGATCTCTCTCTTATTCGCTCACCTTCTCCTTTACAGAGTATGATGTCCTTCTCCAGGGACTGGTCCCTCCTGATAACATGTCCAAAGTAAGCAAGTCAAAGTCTAGTCATCCTCACTTCTAAGGAGCATTCTGGCTGTACTTTTTCCAAGTCACATTTGTTCATTCTTCTGGCAGTCCACTGTATATTCAGTATTTTTCCATCAACACCATAATTCAAATGCATCAGTTCTTCTTCAGTCTTCCTTATGAGTTGGAATTGACTCGATGGCAATGGGTTTGGGGTTTATTGGCATGTTAGAGTTACAGAATCGGGGAAAGGATTCAGCGTATGTTTGGTTTAAATATTGTGCACTAGCTAAGCTTAGAAGTAAATATTATAGCTAAACATTAGTATTTGCGGTTAATATTAAGGACAGGAGTCCCTGGGCGGTGGAAATGGTTAATGTGCTTGGTTGCTAACCAAAAGGTTGGAGGTTGGAGTCCACCCAGAGGTGCCTTGGAAGAAAGGTCTGGTGATCTACTTCCGAAAAAGCACCTATTGAAAACCCGCTGGCAAACATGGGGTCATCATGAATTGGGGTTGACTCAATGGCAACTGATATTAGGCATTAGGCATCTGGTTTCAATCACAGGGACGTTGACATGGAGTAATTGATGTTTGTAGCACAACTAGAAGTTCAGATCTAAGTAACACAAAAAGACCATGGTGTGAATTTAGTGTAAAGCAGCCTTCTCCAAGTGTGCCCTACACTGTGAGCAGAATCATGTCGAGTCCTTGTTATCAAGCAGATTCTTGGGCCTGACCTTAACAGCATTATGTAACTTCTGGAGTCAGGCTCACCAATGTTCAGGATTCACAATTCGAAACTATTGTTCAGGATTGGGGTTCAGAATGAAGGAGCAGAGATAAAATTGGATATATAAGTGAGCTTAAACGTCCCTGGGTGGCACAAAAAGTTTGTACCCATCTACTAAACTAAAGGTTAGCAGTTGGAACTCACCCAGCGGCACTACAGAATAAATGCCTGGCAATCTGCTTCTGTAAAGATTGCAGCCAAGAAAACCATATGGAGCAGTTCTATTCTGTAACACATGAGGTTGCCATGAGTCAGATTCAACTCCCCTGCACAAGACAACAACAACAAACTCTGGTTAGGATGGATTTAGAATATGAATCATCTTTACATCCTTAAAGTCTGACATTGTCTCTCTTTCTCTTGCTTCCAGATCGCTGGGCTCAGGGGAGATGTGAATCTTTAGCAGGAAGTCAACTCTGCTGAATGAGATATGAGGAATGAAGAGAGGAGCCTCATACAACTAACCTAGAAGAACTCAAGCTCTTCTCCAAGGACTGGATAGAGTTATCATTTCTGTACTCCTAGAAGCTGGGGGGTCCTTCTAGGAGTCTTTGGAGGGACAATGAGAAACCAGGGGTTTTTTTGGTTCTGTTCCTTCCTACTGCACCACCTAAATTTTCCAATTGCTCAGTTCAAATCTCTCCTGAGGTGGAAGCTGGAGGTTCCATTTTGTAAATATATTTAGTTACCATTTGAAGGTGGAGTGTAGGGGCTTAAGTTGGGAAGGGATAACTTTATAAATGTAAAATTAAAGCCATAGGATTGTGATAGACAGCTTAATATATGCCATAAATTGCATTGGTTTATTTTTAAAATGTTGGCCATATAATTATTATATTTATTATAATGTATTATATATTTCAAACCATTCTTATACTTCTAAAGACATGTTCTTTCTATAAAGTTTTATGATAGTTGTTATAGCTGTTATATATATGTAAATATAATTTTGTTTGTATTTTCAAGAGCTATTTTTGTCTTTTTATCTACTGAAAGTTACATATCTAGGTGGTAGTCCCCCAAGTCCTTGTAAACATGAACGTTTTATTTAACGGTTAGTCTTCATTATTGAATTTTGAGAGTTCAGTTTTAATTTTCTAACTTGCTTTGAATATATTTGGGTGTTATTTTAAAGAGGACAGTGCAATGCTTCTCTTGGGGAAATATAATATAGATGAAAAGTCTTTCATCTGCTGATCCTGCAAAACAGATCTTCTCATTGGTTTGGGGAGATTTTCAACTTTCTCCCAGTATCCTCAGTAAGCTCCACTAATTGGGAATTCCCACTGGCCTGTGTGGTCATCCTCGGGGCAACGTTGTTTCCCTGAGCCTGTGATTTGTTCTGCTGATAAACCTTAAAAACAGACAACTCACCATGGGCTGCTCTTATCAGGGACATTCTGTCCAGAAAACTGCTGTAGGCCAGTGGATGCAGAAAATATCTGCTGTAACAGAAAGAACTTTGTGGAGGAGATGCTCAAGAATTTCTGTATAGCATATGTACATACAGAGTTCGTTGCACAATTCAGGACTATTTCCTTGTATTAACATGAATGTGGGGTGCTGATGGTATTACATTGAATTTTACGTTCTGGTTGTGCATGAATTCTGTCTCTTGCGGTTTATCTATGGCTACTACTAACTGATGATATGTGATAACGTGTTTAAAATTTTATACCAGAAGGTGTAGACTGGTAATAAAGATATACATACATGTAATATATATATATATTTAACTTATCTTACTCCATGATATCTTTTCCCAGTTATGTGGACGATGACTCTAATTTCTGTTCTAAATGGCATCATTGAAAAATGCAGCATTTTGTACTAGCAATATTTGTATTCTGTGCAGCCTCTGAAAACCATTTTATATAGCTCATTGGCAATCTCCTACTGTTTCCAACAGATGAACTGTTTCCCACCCAGATAAGAGAACAAATGACAGTATGTATTAGGTTCTCTTTTCCTAAATAAAAATACAAAGACTCTAAACGGTAATCGAGACTTTTTTTTTAATCTTCTGTATTTTTCCATTAAAAAAAAAAAAGTCTTCCCACTTTCAAGATGTGTGTGATAGGCCTGGGTTGCTTGCTTGCTATCAAATGATGTTGTTGCTTAATGGGATTGTGGTTATTTAACCACATTTCTGAACTTTGAAAAATAATTCTAATTATTTTTCATGTAGAATAAAATGAAGAATAAGAGATGAGGCAGATCTTAAGCAAGAGTCTTGAAGCAGAAAATAAGGAGAGATATTAAGGGAGAAAAGCAGGAAGAGTAGAAAGAAGAAAGCAATCTATATGGGTGGCTGAATAATAATCCAAAATTCGACATGAAGGAAAGATGTCTCAACAAAAGATGCATTTTCAGAAATAGCCCAAGGCAAGGGAACATGTAAAGGCAGTGTTGCTATTTTAATCATAATAGGAGTCCTTCTCACAGCCTCCAATTCCAGTCTCACGTGGGAGATGGGAAATCTAGAACACGCGATAAGAACAAATGAAAGGAAATGACAGTATTGGAGCAATTTCTGAGGAAAAAAAGAGAAGCAGCTAGTTGGAGCTAAAGATGTTAAATAAGATAGTCATGGAGCAGAAAGAACTAGTGCATAAATTATTGCAGAAAGGTAGTTTATGAGATAGGAGCATTAGACAAGATGGGAGTAGCTGAGGAAATGAGCAACTGCGTGATTTAAGTATCAGCTAGAAGCAAAACAAAACTAACATGACACAAACAAGAGGGAAATAAGCTTCCGAGGAAAAAAAAAAGCAACTGAAGAGATACGAATGGGGTCAAAGAAAAAAATAAGACCAGTTTTAAGGGTCTGGGAACGACTGAAGTATGGAATGAGCTAAAGAAAGGAATACGGAATACCTGTCCCTTGGAGTTATGGGTAGTTTGTAGAGAAAGCATCTTCATCACCGTGCGGCTCTGCCCAGGTCTGCAGAATGGTCAGGCTAAGAAGTAGTGATAATGCCTTGGGCTTTCTCTCAAAACTCTGCGGCGCATCTGAATCAACTGGAGGACTTGCTACAACATAGATTGCTGGGCAATCCCCCAGAGATTCTGATTCAAGGATTCTGGGGTAGAGTTTGAGATTCTGCATTTCTAAAAGGTTCCCAGGTGATGATGCTGACGCTGCTGGTCTAGAGACCAGCTTTGAGAACCACTGCTATAGATTGGGGATCGGCAAACATTTTTGTAAAGGGCCAGTTAGTGCATATTTTAGGCTTTGCCACTTCGACTCTCCAGTTGTAGCATGAAAGCAGCCATAGACTACACATAAACGAATGTGGTAGTGTTCCAATAAAGCTTTATTTATAGACATTGAAATTTGAATTTCATATAATTTCATGTGTTATGAATATTATTCTTACTTTTATTTTTTCAGACATTTAGAAACATAAAAATCACTCAGCTCACGGGCCATACAAAAACAGGCTGTACGCAGATTTGTCTCAGGAGTCACAGTTTGGCAAAACCTGCATTAGAAGCTTCCCACTAAAGCCAGGAATTACTCCCACTATTCCTACTAATGACACTATTATTTACGATTTTGTCAGAGATGTTAGCCAGTGCAATCAAAGAAGACACAGCAATTAGAGGAACATGAATTCAAAATAAAGATGTTAAACTATCTCTGTTTGTAAATGGCATGATTGTATATCTAGCAAATCCAAGAGAATCAAGGAACTCTGAAAACAAAAACCAGTCGAAAACCCGTTGCCGTTGAGTCAATTCCGACTCATACCGAAAACTGCCCCATAGTGTTTCCAAGCGGCGCCTAGTGCATTCGAATTGCTGACCTTTTGGTTAGCTGTCGTAGCTCTTAATCACTATGCCCCCAGGGTTTCCAAAAGCAAAAAGAAAACACTGAATTGGGATAAAAGTTAGCATACAGAAATCATTAGCAATAACCAGTTAAGGAATATAACGGAAGAGACGACTGCATTACAATCGCAACAAAAAGTAAAACAGCAGGAAATAAACTTGGCGTGAAATGTGCAAAATCTATACAAACAGGAAAACTTAAAACACATTGGAAATATATAAAATTATACTGAATCAAATGGGAACATGTTCTTGGATAAGAAGCGTCAATATCTTTAAAAAAATTTATTTTCCCTAAGTTAATTTATAATTTTAATATGATCCCAATACAAATTCTAATAGATTTAAATTTTTCCTGGATTTAGGCAAGAAAACTATAAAGTTCATAAGGAAAAATAAATAATAATATCCAGGAAAATCCTGAAGTAGAAGAGCAATTTGGATTGCCTAGCCCTAGTAGATATTAACATGTTATAAAACCTTTGAAACTAAAGTAGGAAAAAAAAAAAACACGAGAAATAGTCCCAACTCTCCTAGCATGCATCGCCTCCTAACAGCTACAAGGTAGAAACATTTAAGACGTTCCCTAAAACGTGTCGTGTTGACTTATGGGAAATGGAATCCTGCTGTTAGTCCTGTTACCTGTCTTGGGCCCGGCGGGCGGGCTTCCAGTGATCTGCGCAAACAGTCCCCGCGCAGCGTGCGTGTTCGCGCATGCGCACTGCCGCCGCGCTGCTCCCGCTTCCGTTCCTTTTGTAGGTCACCGCCCGCCGTATTTCCCAGGTTTTGGCCTCTGGTAGGCGAGAATCCCGGCGCCTGTGGGTGTGGGCGTCGTCTGACGCGGGCAGTAGCCAGGCGAGCGCCGGGCTGTGCTGACACCTCGAGCGGGGGCCCCCAGGCGCGAGGCCCGGAGCCCGCGGTGCTGTGGCCAGAGGGGCTGAGCCGGGCAGTGGTGGCCGCGGCAGGGAAAGCACTCGGTGGGCGGTGGGGTCTCCTTTGGCCCGGACGGTGCGCTCTGGCTCCGCCGACCGCCCCAGGACCGGCCTGTCTGCGTCGCCAGTGGCCCTGGTCTGAGTTTATCCACGGCCCGGCCGAGGCCCCGGGGACGGTGAGTTCCACGGGAGGCCGATTTGGGCCTGGGAGGAGCGTTCCGGCCGAAGTGCACTTGTCCTGTAGGCCCCGACCCAGCTCCTAAAGAACGGGACGACCTCGGTGAGGTGGAAAGGAAGAGACTCAGGAGCAGAGGCTGCGTCTAAGAGATCAGCCCCGAACAGCCTACCCGAGCCATGGGGCGGAAGCTGAGCAGCCCCCGAAGCGGCAGGTCGTGGATCTGCGGGCCTCGAGGCAGTTCTTGATCCTCCTGCCTGAGCGAGCAGCCTTGAGTGAATACGTCCCATGTGAGGACATTCCAGAGTGTGTGATAGTGGGGGGTGTTGACCGCTTCCAGAAGAGACGAGTGCGTTGGGTTTGTGGGCGTGGGGCAGGCTGCCCTGGAAAGGGTCCTGCATGGGGAGATTGGTGAGGACAGGGTTTACTGGAGGCGAAGGGGTCATCAGCCATGATTGAAGACATTGTGTCTGCACTCATTCCTCTGCACGCTAACATCCTTCCTCCTCCTGTCACCCTCTCCAGATTCCAAACGTGTCTCTAAATCCCCATCACCACCTCTGGTCTCTAAGCTTATGCTGATTCCGCCTCAGTTCTGCCCTTGTGGAATCACACAGTGTATTGTAGGAACAGTCTGCAGGGGTTATCTCTTGCTGCCTCATTTGATAGAGGAGTAATTTGGGCCTCAGAAGGTGGGTGACTTGTCCAATGTTCCAGGGTTTGTAGGTGGGATTGCCAATAGTGGAAATTATGAGTCTCCTCTTCCAGGCCAGTGTTCTGCCCAGTATTCTTAATAATTTTATGTGCGGTGGCAACCAAGTTTAATCTGATGTCTTAAAAAACAAAACCGTGCTTTTATGCAATTTACTCTGTTTTTGGTAGCTCCTATTCTCAATTTTTGTGGGTTCTTTGGTTTTAAGCGATTCAAAGAGATAGTAAGAATGTATGTGAGCAGTATAACAGGAGAAATCATTTGTACCTTTTATTTAATGATAAAACACCATTTTATAAAAGGAGGTGATGTTTTTATTCACCAATGGAATCTAACCTATCTAATTACCACATAATCATGTTGAAGTTACAAACGTACAGATGTGTATTTTCTTCATATCACCCTTTTAGCCCCGTCTAGGTTTTCAAAGATCGTTATTTTATTGAGCATTCTTTTGCAGGCGATTCCTGCCTAGGCATGCCAGATTTACTCCTAACTTCAATTTCTTGCTTTTTCACCCCTAGGTCCACCATTGCAGTTCTGTATACTTTTCCAAGAACAGTAGACGATGAACAAATCCCAGGTGAGTTTTCCTGTTTGTTCATATGTTTCTCACTTTGTTTTGTGATGCCTTTTATGGCTTATAAGGATCCATGCTTTAAAATGGGAAAGTGGAAATAGGTAAAAGACACGATCATGTAAAATACAGTTAGAGTGGTAGATCGGCACTAGGAGTGTTCCAAGTTCCTGTGTGTAGGCAGTATGACACTTTAGACCTACTGAAGTTGAGCTCCAAATATGAGTGATGCTCTTGGTAGTCATGTTGTTAGGTGCTGTTGAGTTGGTTCCAACTCATGGCAATCCTATGTACAACAGAATGAAATACTGCCTAGTCCTGCCCCATCCTCACAGTTGTTGCTATGTTTAAGCCCATTGTTGTAGCCACTGTGTCAGTCCATCTTGTTGAGGATCTTTCTCTTATTCGGTGACCCTCTACTTTACTGAGCATG
Source organism: Trichechus manatus latirostris (assembly GCF_000243295.1). Taxonomy (NCBI): domain Eukaryota; kingdom Metazoa; phylum Chordata; class Mammalia; order Sirenia; family Trichechidae; genus Trichechus; species Trichechus manatus. The sequence continues at coordinate 12,206,421 of NW_004444013.1, forward strand.
ATATCCTCCAGCGACTGGTCCCTCCTGATAACGTGTCCAAAGTAAGTTAGATGAAGTCTTGCCATCCTTGCTTCTAAGGAGCATTCTGACTGTACTTCTTCCAAGACAGTTGTGTTCATTCTTCTGGCAGTCCATGGTGTGTTTAATGTTGTTCACCAACACCGTAATTCAAAGGCATCTGTACTTCTTCAGTCTTCCTTATTCATTGTCCAGCTTTCGCATGCATATGAAACGATTGAAAATACAATGGCTTGGGTCAGGCACACTTTAGTTCTCAAAGTGAGGAAAATACTATCCATTACATAATTTGCATTGACTGTAAGAAGAAACTATTTTTGTTTCTTGTGGGTTTTAAAGGTTTCCCGATGTTGTTGTGTACTATTGAGTCAGTTCCAACTCAGCAACCCTAATGGGATAGAGTAGAACTGCCCCATAGGGTTTCCTAGACTGTAATCCTTATGGGAGCAGATGGCCAGGTCTTTTCTCCCATGGAGCTGCTGGTGGGTTCAAACCACCAACCTTTCAGTTAGCAGCCGAGTGCTTAACCATTGTGCCTCCAGGGCTCCTTTAAAGGTTTCCTAGAACTTGGAAAAATTTCTTTATTAAGGTTAATATAATTGTGGATTGTTTTCCTAATAATAACTGTTATTTCATTATGTGGCTTATACTTATTCCTTATGTAAGTAGGCATATACTGCCCAATGAGAACTCAGTGCATTATAATTTTTCCAGGGACCGAAATACCATGATCCAAGTAGACATATTTCAGTTGTTTAGAGTTTATCCAGGGTTGATACCTAGATCATGGGTTTAATTGCTTATCCTTTAAATATTTCACCATAAACATTTCCATGAGTCTGTTCTTTGGGTTGCACCACAGACAATACAGGAGGTACTCTCTAGTAACGACTTCCAGACTTCCCATTCCCATTTCAACTTTCAGGGTCTTAGTTCTGTCCTCACCACTTCCCTGAACCTGTTAGTCAAACCCAGTGGACATTTTCCAGACCACATCTCCCATGACCATTCTTTGACCTGTGACAACTGTTACTTTTAGTAGCACCATACACCTAGTTCATTTCAAACTACTTTTTTCTTCATAGAGTCTTCCTTTCTTGGCTTTTAAAAAATGTATATATAAATATTTCTGTATATGTCTAAACGATCAAGATTCTTTTTAAAAGGGGATAGGGGTAACCCGCAATACCATTCTTTCTAAATATAGTTAATATGATACTTGGTATTCAGAGTTTCCCAATTTACTGAATTTATTTCAGTCTGTTCTTTTTAATCAGGATACTAATAGAGTCCATACGTTGCAGTGGGTTGGTAAGTCTCTTACGTCTTTTAGTAGCAGTTTTCCCTGCATGTCTGTTGTGTTTTTCTTTGCAGTTTATTTTTGAAAGAAGCTGAGTTATTCATCCTGCAGTTTCCCTCAGTCTGGATTGTGTTCATTGCATTGCCATCATTTTACCTTTAACACATTCTTTATTGCCTGTACACCTTGTAAAATTGGTAGTTAGATCTGGAAGCTTAATCAGATTTATGGTCAGTTCTTCTGGTAAGACTACATTGTACATGGCATTTGTGTACTTTATTCTGGAGACACGTTAGCTTCCTTTGTCTGTTTTCGTGATGCTAGCATCTATTGATATCCATCACCTTGATTGATGTCCGTCAATTCATTATTGTTGTTATTAGTTGCCGTCGAATCGGCTCATGGTTACTCTGTGTATACCAGAACAAAATATTGCCCCAGCCTGCGCCATCTTCATGATTTTTGGTGTATTTGAGTCTATTGTTGCTCCTATTTTTGCTGGCCCTCTTTCAGCAAACGGAATGTTCTTTTCTAGTGACTGGTCTTTCCTGATGATGGGTCCGAAGTAAGTGAGCCGAAGTCTTGCCATCCTCCCTTCTAAGGTGCATTCTGGTTGTATTTCTTCTAAGACTGATACGGTGTTTTTCTGGCAGTCCATGGATATTCAGCATTCTTTGCCAGCACTACAGTTCATATGCATCAATTCTTCTGTCTTCCTTCTTCACTGTCCAGCTTTCACATGCATACAAGGTGTTTGAAAAGACCATGGCTTGGGTCAGGTGCTCCTTAGTCATCAGAGTGACATCTTTGCTTTTTAACACTTTAAAGAGGTCTTTTGTAGCAGATTTGCCCAGTGCAGTACACCATTTGACTTCTTCACTGCTGCTTCCGTGGATATTGATTGTGGATCCAAGTAGAATGAAATGGTTAACAGCTTCAGTTTCTTGTCCGTTCATCTTGATGATGTTTATCAGTTCAGTTGTGAGGATTTTCATTTTAGTGATATTCTAACGCTACCATTTCTTTTTCATGTACTAGCTAGAATACTTTTCCAAAAATAAACATCTCTTATCTGTTTGGCTATGTGGTTCATACAGGAAAGACAATTTTCAAAATACTGAGGAGGCTCCTGACTGGCAGTTTTTTTTCTTTTTTGCTATCATTTTGAACTCTAGGTTTAAACGTTTCTCAAGTGTTTTTAATACATTGAAGTTGTTATTCTCTTCAGTGTTTAGATGGTTCCATCTTTGACCAGGGAGCAACCCTTTAAATTGGTTTCTGAGTCCTTTTGAAACATCCTCTGTATATTTGATAGTATTTTTTTAATTCGGTGTTTTATTTTGAAATATTTTCAAATTAAAAAAAAAACTGCAAGGATTGTACAAGAAACACCATATTTTTACCCCAATGCTCTAATTTTTAGTGTTTTCCATATTTGTTTTGTCATTGTTTCTTTGTGTGTACATATACATATTTTTTATCTTGAACTATTTGAGTATGTTGTACATCATGCTTCTTAGCCTGTAATGTTTCAGACTGTGCTTCCGAAGATGGAGGATATTCTTCTACATGTCCGTGGCACAGTTATTCAATTCAGGAAATTCATGTAATATTTTTATTTAATACACAGTTTATCTTCCAGTTTTGCCAGTTTTCCCCGTAATTTTCTTTATAGTAGGTTTTTTTTTTTTTTTTCCTGGTAGAGAAGGCAGTCCAGAGCCATGAATTACATTTAGCTTCGTGTTTTTTTAAGTCTGTTCAATATGGAATAGTTCTTCCGTGCCATTATAATATTTTAAGAATATAAGTCAAGTATTTTATAGAAGTCCTTCAGTTTAGGTTCCTCTGGTGTTTCTTCATGATTAGATTTAGATTATGAGTTTTTGGTTGGAATACTAAATGAATAATGTATCCTCCTGTTGTTGCATCTGGAGGCACTTCCCTTTTATAGGTAATGTAAATTTTGATTGTTTAAGGCGTTGTTTTGTTTCTTCACCTGTATAAATAACCAGGATTTTTCCTTTTGGATTTAATAACTTGAGTTTGTGTAAATATCCTGTTCCCCATCAGACTCTCTCCCTCCCCTATGATGGTTTCAAAATGAGAATTTTCAACCTCTTTCATTTCTTGTATATTAGCATTTCACTGTAAGGACATGCTTTCCCTTCATCTCACATCCATTCACCCTTCTTTCCTTCATTTCCTCCTTTCCTTCCCTCCCTCCCTCTCATCTGTTGATCCATCCATCATCAACAGGTTAAAATCTATCACAGTCCTGGGGCTGGTGTTTCTGGGCGGGAGGCTGTGTCCGCGGGGGGCGGG
>NW_004444013.1:12210160-12214291 GCF_000243295.1 Trichechus manatus latirostris
GGCAGGGATGGTGCACGGAGCAGGTGAGTCTTCAGTAACTTTCTTGAACAAACAAATGAACAACTGTGAACAGCATGGTGGCCATGGAAGAAGCTCCTGTGAAACCTGTTGAGCATCATAGCAACATGCAAGCCTGCAGTGACAGATTGGTGGTGACTACACATGAAGGCTGGGATTGAACCAAGTCTCCCTCATGGAAAGTGAGATTGTAGTACCGAACCACTAATGCCTCATATCAGTCTGCATGCAGTCAAATATTTATGAAGGGGAATAGTGGTTCAAAATGAAATTCTTCACCATCCTGGATGCTCATCTTCCATATATTTGTTGGAGGAGCTGCAAGGCAGTTTCATCATCACAGCCTTCTGGACTTGGAGTCTCTCCAAGAATATAAGATGAGCAGATAGTTTATCATCCCAACCAGGTCATTTTCAAGAGTGAAAAAAGTGCTATTGACAACTACACCAAGACAGGCAACAGATAATAAACTAGATGGACCTGGTAAAACCAGGAATAAGAGTCATTCTATATAACCATTCTATTGATTATTTTAATTCTCTTAATTTTTCTCCCTTCCTGTTTATTGTTTCTGCTCCCCCTACCCATTAGCACTCTCACTTGCTTGCAAGCCCTTTCCTCCCCTCCCCTCCCCTCATGTCTTCCTGATATAGATAAATGTATCTGAAACACTTCAGGAACCTACAAAAAATCTTCAGTGTTTCTCCACACCCCCCCCAAAAAAAAAAATCTATCACAGTCCTTAGTGTTCAAATTAACCCAGATTTTGCCAGTAGAGGCCCTTTCAAATTGAATTCTTTATTTTTTTGGCATGCCCCCATCTTTGTTTTTGGTACAACAAGATGTTTCAGGCTTTTTTTGTTGTTGTGTTGTTGAACTATGATTTACATCCAATAAACTGTACGTGTTTTAAGTGTACAGTTTGATAAGTTTTGACATATGTATACACTCATTAAAACATAACCCAATCAAGACACTGGGCAGGTATCCTCCTTCCCCTTCCCAATTTCCTGTAATCCCCCTACCCCAGTTCCTTTAGTGTGGCTTCTTTTACTCAGGATAATTGTTTTGAAATTTATCCATGATGTTTGTATTGATAGTTTATTCCTGTTACTTACTAGAGTGACTAAAATTACTTTTTATTGATGAGTAGTTTTCCATTGATGGATATACCACAATTTGTATATCTGTAGGTTCATTCTATTTTTTGTCTTTTGCAAATACAGCTGCTATGACCATTCATGTTTAGATCTTTGTAGGGACACATGCTTTTATTTTGGGGGGGCAGTAAATACCTAGGAGTGGAATGGCTATATTATATGCTAGGCGTTTGTGTAACTTTTTAAGAAACTACTAAACTGGTTTCCAAAATAGTTGTACTTTTGTACATTCCCACAGCAGTGTATGAGAGTTCCAGTTTCTCTGCATACTTTCCAACACTTTAATTCTTGCCTTCCATATGGGAGACTTGAGTTTGATTCCTGGCCAGTGCACCTCATGCACAGCCACCACCCTTCTGTCAGTGGAGGTTTGTATGTTGCTATGCTTATGGTGCTGAACAGGTGTGGAGCTTCCAGAGAATAGGAAGAAAAGCCTGGTGATCTGCTTCTAAAATCAGCCAGTGAAAACCCTGTAGATCACAAAGGGCCAGTCTGCAGCCGATCATGGAAATGGTGCAGGAGTGGGCAGTGTTTCGTTTCACTGTGCACAGGATCACCATGAGTCAGGGGCTGACTCTGGCAGCTAATGACAACAGCAGTATTTCATTGTGATTTTAACTTGGATTTCCATGATGACTGATAATACTGAGCATTTTTCGTGAGCTTGTATGTCATTGTATATCTTCTTTGGTAAAAGTATCTGTTTAGATCTTTTGCTCATTTGTCTATTAGGTTGTTTGTTTTCTTATTATGGAGTTATGAGAATTTTGTTTGAGAATGCTGTTGTAAAAGATTTTAATTTCCAGTTGTTCATTGCAATTATATAGAAATAACAGCCGATTTTTGTGTATTGAGGTTGTATCAGCAACCTTGCTTAAACTCACTTTTTAGTTCTAGTTTGTTTGTTTTTAATTCTATCAGATTTTTCTAAGGAGCCCTGGTGGCACAGTGGTTAAGTGCCCAGCTGCTAACCAGAAGGTTGTCGGTTCAAACCCATCAGCTGCTCTGCAGGAGAAAAATGTGACAGTCTGCTTCCTTAAAGATTTACAGCCTTGGAAACACAGTGGGGCAGTTCTACTCTGTACTATAGGGTCGCTATGAGTCAGAATTGACTCAATGGCATTTTTTTTTTTTTTAATTAAATTTTCTATATAATTGGTCATGTTGTCTCCAGGTAAAGAGTTTGAGCTTTTCCTGTCCAGTCTGGATGTTTTTTAATCTTGCCTTATTGCACTGGCTAGAATTTCCAGTATAATGTTGAACTTAAGTGGTAAGAGTGACCATCTTTGGATTTTTCTTGAACTTAGGCGGCAAACATTCAGTCCTTCACTATCAAGTATGGTGTAGATTTTTTAATGGATAGTCTTTATCAGGTTGAGGATACTGAGAGATTTTATAAGGAATGGATGGTTGGGTTTTGTCAAATGCTTTTTATGTTTCTTTTGAGATTGATCATATGATAATTGTTTTTTGGTTTGTTAATATCATGTATTACATTAATCAATTTTCAGATGTTAAACCAACCTTGTATTTCTGGGAGAACCCCACATGGCATGATGTATTATCCTTTTTATTTATTGTTGGATTCAATTTGCTAACATTTTGTTTAGAATTCTTACATTATGTTTGTAAGGGATATTAGTCTGCAGTTTTCTTATAACGTCTTTGTCTGGTTTTGATGTCAGAGTAATGCTGGCTTCCCAGTTAGTTGGGAAGTATTTCTCTTCAATTTTCTGGAACATTTTGGGTAGAATTGGTATTATTTTTTCCTTAAACTTTTGGAAGATTTCACCAGTGAAGCAATCTGAGCCTGGAGTTTTTACTTTGTGAGAAAAGTTTTAACTACATATTTGATTTATTTAATAAATACGGATTATTCAGGTTATAGTTTTCTTCTTGAATGAACTCTGATAGTTTGTGTCTTTCAAAGACATCTATGCTGTCAAATTTATTGGGATAAAGTTGGTCATAATACTGGCTGTTATTTTAGTACCTGTAGACTCTGTAGTAATGTCATCTTTCTTGTTCCTGATTTTGGTAATTTGTGTCTTTTTTTCTTGATCAGTTTGGCTTGAGGTGTATCAACTTTCATTGACTTTCTCAAAGAACAGATTTTTGGCTTGATTTAGCTATTGCTTTTGTTTTCCATTCTATTTCTAGTTTGATCTTTACTATTTCCTTTTTGCTGTTTACTTTGCGTTTAATTTTCTTTTTCTAGTTTTTTAGGGTGAAAGCTGACTTCATTTATTTGAAACCATTTGAGGCCATTTATTTTTAAGGGGGTTTTGTTTTTTTAGATATATTACTTAAGGCAGTGTTTTTCTAATATGGTATTTTCCTGCCATGATCTGTAATATAGAATAAAGAATACAGTGTTTGTAGTAAACTTTACCAGCAAGCATGGTAAGGTCTTGGCAACGTATGTATTTTCCCTGTCACTCAATTCCAATCATGATGCTATTACAGGAGTTGGTGTCATTCAAGGATGTGGCCGTGAACTTCACCCAGGAGGAATGGCAGCAGCTGGACTCTGATGAAAAGATAATATACCGAGATGTGATGCTGGAGAACTATAGCCACTTAATCTCACTGGGTGAGGAGAGCTTCCTTTTTGAATTGATACTATGTGAGGACTTCCAATTGAATGATTTTTCCTTGAATTTGAAGAAATAGGTAATAAGACCATTTAATCCTTTTGGGGCAGTAGGTACAGTATTTGTATCTTTGTTTCCTCATTGAAAGGTTCTAATTTTTGATAAGGTAAAAATGGGCACTTTTAGATTGGTCCAAAGGACTAATGGACCAAAGCTACCAAGGCCTCCACCAGACTGAGTCCAGTACAGCTAGGTGGTGCCTGACTACCACCACTGACTGCTCTGACAGGGATCACAACAGAGGGTTCTGGACAGAGCTGGAGAAGGATGTAGAACAAAATTCTAACACAAAAAAAAAG